>NW_026056322.1:0-6157 GCF_023757985.1 Alternaria ethzedia | reverse complement strand
TAAGTTTAGGTCTTTTATCTTTAGTATAGGCTTTAAGCCTTATATACTTTTATCTAGTATAATTCTTAATAGTAGAGCTATAGTCTACTTAGTTAATAATAAAGCTTTAATTAAGCTTAATTTCTTTATTAAGACTAATAGAGAAATAGTTAAAGTAGGTAGCTAGATTCTTCTAGTAATTAGTATTAGTAATTATATACTTTATTTTATTTTTAGTACCTCTAAAGAATCTAAAAAAGCTAATCTTATATATACTAGCGTTAAGATTATCTCTAGTTTTTATACTAATATTATTTTAGAGAAGCTTCTTAGAAATAGTAGTATATAGTATATAAGCTATAATTATATAATTAGAATAGATACGCTAAAGGTATTTATTATTCTTATAACTTTTAAGTATAGATTTAACTTTTTATTAATTAAATATAACTCTTCTATCTATTCTCTTAATTCTATTATTATAAATACTATTATTTACTTATAAGTTCTATAAATACGTACTAGTAACACTAATCTTTAGTACTAAAGATCTAGCTATTTAAGTAAGTAAGCTCTTAAAGCTTTTATAAAAGCTATCTAAAATATAGAAATTATAGGTATATAGTGTAGTAAGTATAATAATTATACTACTACTTATATATTTTAAAGAATCTCTTATAAACTTTATAAGCTATTACTACGTCTTTTCTTTAGAGTATTATAAAATCTATTTAACTTCTTTATAAGCTATATACTTAATAAATAGGCTCTAATTATTAAGAAGAATTATTTAGGTAAGCTATATAATTATAACCTAAAAAATAAGATACTAAACTCTATAATAGAAGTTATTATAAGCTTTATAGCTATAGTTAAGCGCTACTATTAGTAGAAGATTATAGAAATTTATTAGAATAATAACACTATAATATTACCTTAGAGAGAGCACTTAAGATATAAGAAATAGGCTAAAAAAAAGAGAATTATAATTATAACGCCTCTACTATATATCTATAAGCCTAATAGCTTAGTAGAGAGAGCTAGCTAAGAGCTTATTACTAAGTTAATTAAGATACGTATAAGCGCTAATCTTCTAGCTAAGCTCTAGCTAGTAATTATAAATATAGTAGCTTAACTCTATAGAATAAGTCTATTATAGCTTTATAGCTATTAATCTCTAGATTAGATATTATATAAATAGTTTAGAAAATATTTCTAATATTATTAGCTATCTAAGATTAAGTACTAGACTACTAATTTTTACCTAGATTAGAGTAGAATCTATACTTATAGCTATTAAGCGTATCTACTTAATAGTAATTACGTAGCTAGAAAGCACTATTAAGACTTTAAAGTTAAGCCTTATAGCTATATAGAATATCTTATTAGCTATTAAGCTTCTAATATCTATTATATATAGATACTAGCAATTAATTAGGTAATTATAACTTATAATATTACCTTTAATAAGTAGAAGTTCTATTAAGGTAAGCGTAAAAAGAAGCTAACTAGAGATTAAGTACTTAAGTAAGTTAAAATACTTAATAATAGTAAGCTTATTAATTCTATAGAAAAGTTTAATATTCTTTCTATTAATTAAATAGTAAGTATAGTAGAGCTATTAACTACTAAGTAATATCTTAGAGATAATATAGGCTATAATTAAAGTAATAAGATTAGCTTATCTATTAAATATAATTAAAGCTTTATTAATTTAATAGAGATAGAATATAAAGCTAGTATTCTATTAGAAATTTCTAATAATTAGTAGCTTTCTACTAAGCTTACTACTCTAGAACTTACGCCTAAGCGTAAGATTTTAGAAATAGGTAATTAAAGTAATTATAGAGTTTCTAATAGTTAAAGAGTAGTGTATACGCCTAAAAGAGCTAATCTATTAAAGTCTAGAGGTAGAGAGTCTTTTATATATAGATTAGTAGATCTAACTCTATCTATTAAGTCTATTATAATAGACTCTAGTTCTATAGAAATAGATAAAAGACTAGCTTAACTAGAGTAAGCGCTAAAGAGACTAAGAGATAAACTATCTAAATTAGTAGCCTTCTCTTAATAATTAATATAGCTATAGAATTAGCTAGTAGCTAAATTCTCTAAAACGCGCTATAGTAGAAGAGTTATAGATAAAGAGTCTAAGCGCTCTCTTTCTATAAATATCTATTAACTATTAAGATACTCTAAGAGTAAAAGTAAGTAGCCTACTTAGCCTAGTAATTAACTAAAGAGTAATAGCGCAGATAGCGTAAATATAGTAATTATAGACTTAGTTAATAAGTAAGCCTAGATTAACTTTTATAAGACTTACTTTTCTAGTCTTTAAAAAAACTAGAATAATTAAGCTAGCTATAAGACTATAAACTCTATTATTATAGCTACTATACTTAGTAAGTATAAGCTAAGAGCTACTTACTAATACTATAATAATCTCTAAGAGCTGCCTAAATTATAGAAATAACTAATCTAGTATCTAATATATACGCTTTTTAAAGATACCTTTAAAAGAGAAATTAATTAGCTAAGTAAGAAAAGAACTTAGATAGAAATCTATAAGTTATAAGCCTAAGATTAGCTACTTCTATTAAAATAGGTATAGACTTATAAGTATAATTAGAATAGCTATCTTCTTAAATATAAAGCTTAAATTATAGTTTATAGTAATCTTTAGAAGAAGAACTTAATTAACTCTACTTATATAGTAATACTTACTATAAAGTTCTTCTACGCTATAATAGTAATTACTACCTAAGATAATCTAGAGATTAAATAGTTTAATATTATAAAAGTATTTCTTAACGTAAAGATTATAGTAGAGAATCTAGTAATTTATAAGATACTAGATAGCTTTAGAAAGCTAGAAGTATATATATAGCTTAACTACGCGCTCTATAGATTATAAAACTCTCTACTATTATAGTATAAGAAGTTCTTAGAAATACTAAGAGCTATTAATATAATAGCTTCTTAAGAAGAGCTCTACCTTTTTTTTAATTAAAAATATAAGATTCTTACTCTCTTCTATATTAATAATATTCTATTACTCTATTATAAGAATATAAAGTAATAAGTAATAGCTATATAGGCTAAGATTTCTAGCAAGTATAAGATCTAAGATTAGAGAGATATAGAGTAGTTTCTTAGTATTTATATAATTAAAAACTAATATCTAAAGATAATTATACTTATTTATAATATATATATAAATAAAATACTTAAGAAGTTTAAGCTTAGAGATAGATCTTTCTTTTTAACGCTTCTACTATTAGAAAAGCTAATTAAGAATACTAGAGAAGTAACTAAGCCTAAGATTAAAAGATACTAGAAAATAGTTAGCTCTATACTCTATATAGTAATTATACTTTAACTAGATATAGTGTATACTATCTTAAAGCTCTTATACTTTTTTATAAACCTAAGTAATAAGTATAAGAAAGCTATAAAGTAAGTAATTATATATTTCTACTATATCTACTTTAATATAATCTAGTATAGTAACTATAATAGGCCTAATCTTATAATTACTAAAAACGTATTCTTTACTAATAACCTAGAAACCTACTAATTATTTTATAGATATATTACTATATTATATAAAGATATAATCTTCTAAAAAGCTATAAAGTAGAGTATAGTTACTACCTCTACTATAGAAGTAAAGCTACTTACTTTTAAGTATACTACTAAGAAAGCTATAGCGCTTAGGCGCTTTCTTAAAAAGCTAGCGCTTAATCTTAGAGAACTCTAGATAGTTTAGTGTAATAATTAGTAAATAATTAGGCTAGTTATTAGAAAGAATAAGTATATTAATACTTAGCTTAGATATATTAATATCTAGAATATATAGCTATAGTAGAAATATACTAAAGAATTATTTAAAGTTAAGTATTTAAAGACTATAATTATGCTTATAAATAGATTAACTAAATTACTTATTTAATAATAGTTTAAGAAGTTTAAATAGCTACTTAACTTATAAGATTTATAATATTTAATTTTTAAAAAGTAGATAGAGTAGAGAGATCTTTATTTAGGCTACTACTATAAAAAGTAATTATACCTAAGCTAGATCTTAGTTACTTTAACTAGCGTTTAGTTATAGAGAAGTAATTACTAAAAATTAACGTAAGTATAAAGTAGATAAATTACTAAACTTTTCTACTAGACTAATCTATATAGCTACTAACTTACTAACTACTATAGCGCTAATTTCTTTAATTATAACTCTTATAGTTATTTTTATTAAAGGCTAGCTTACTATTCTAGCTATTTTTAAAGTTCTTAACCTAAGCTTATAGATAAGTAGTCTTAGTAGCTTAAGTCTATATATAAATCTTAAGCTATATCTAATTATACTTAGTATATAGTAGCGCTTCTACGTGCTTAGCCTTAGCTAGCTAACACTAAGTATAGTAATAGAATCTATTACTTATAATACTAGATATAGAGCTATTAGATCTATAACTACGCAGCTAAGAATTATAATACTAAGAATAATTATTATATAGCTAAGATTAATAATTACGCTGCTAAGACTAGTAGTTACGCTACTAAGACTAATAATAACTATACTAATTCTACTACTAATTCTATAGTAGCTAATTTCTAAATTAAGAAGTCTATAGCTAGAAAGTTAGTAGTAGTAGCTACTAGAATAAGCTCTAATAATAGTATTCTAAGTATTATAGTATTAGATTAAAGGCTATAAGTAGATAACTCTAAGTAGAAAGCGTAGATAGAGCTATCTAGCTACTATTTATATTAATTTCTTTTATTCTCTTACTTAATATTATAGACTTACTATAAGTACTATATTAATTAGAGTCTTAAGAAGTTATAGATAAAGTACTTTTTAAGCTTTTCTTATCTAAGAACTTAAAAGTTCTATCTAATAATTTAGCTAGTGTCTTAGAACTACTCTTAGCTTCTTTCTTCTACTTCTTATAAGTATAAAAATCTTAGTAGAGCTACTTATAATACTTAATAGCGTTTTTAGTACTCTAGCGCTATTATTAAGTTAGTAAAAGATTAAAAGAACTAAAGAAAAAAGAATTATAAACTTACTTTAGTACTATAGTAATCTACTAAGCTTATAAAGTAATTATATAGATCTTAATTAGTAGTATAGTAGTTATAAAAGTTATAGAATAAATAATACATAACCTAATAAAGTTACTTAAAATAGTTAGTCTTTTAAATATTATTAATAAGCTACTAATAAATATAACACTTATACTTAGAAAGTTAAGAAGTATTATAGTTAAGTAATACTTTAACTTACTTACGCAGATAACTAGTATACGCTAGATATAGATAATCTAGAAAAGTCTTAGATATAGAAGCTTTAGTCTTAGACTTTTTATAAAAGTAACTATAACTATAACTATTACTTAGAGATACTTACTTCTTTTAATTTTAAGCGCCTTAGTTCTTAACGTAGTTAGATTACTAAAGGCCTAAATTCTAAGTCTAGAAAGTATTATTAGTAATAAAGATACTACTCTTAGAGATAGGCTTAATAGTCTCTTAGATATTTTTATTATTAAGATTATTAAACTAAGAGCTCTTATAATCTAAGTAGGTACGCTTAGCATATAACTCTAATTACTTATAATTCTTATAGAAGTTATTATTACTAAAGCTACTAGTTATCTTAAAGCTCTAATTTAGTTAATTATTAGAATTTATAAAGCTCTAAGATAGTTAAGTATTAGAAGCCTAATTATCTTAAGTAAAGCTACTAGAGAATAGGCTATTAGCTACTATTATTCTAGAAAAGAGAAGTAGAATTTAAGTAGTAGCGTCTTTAAGTTAAGCGTAGTAAAGAGGTTAAGCGCTTAACTATAAAGCGCTATTAAGTAAAGCGCTATTACGCTAAGTGCTATTACGCTAAGTACTAGCTTATATATTATAATTACTACTACTAGAGGTATTATAATTAGAGTGTAGAACGCTGTTATAGTAGAAGCTAAAGCGCTAATACTTATAGCTAGAGTTAGAGTTAGAAGTTAGATTATTAGACTAAATTATAATAGTTAGCTATTAATTTAGATATAAGAGTAAGAACTTACTATAGTAATAAAAGAGATAAAGAAGTAAGTAGAGTAGAGAAGTAAGTAGAGTAGTATATTAAGTAGAGTAGAGAATTAAGCGCAGAGCTTAAGAG
>NW_026056321.1:0-6179 GCF_023757985.1 Alternaria ethzedia | reverse complement strand
GTATTAGCGCGTAGTACTTATTAGTGTACTTTTTCTAGTAAGTATTTACTACCTTAATTTTTCTATAGTACTTTTACTATAGTTTAATTACTTATTTAGTAAGGCTAGTTTCTATAAAGCTTTTTCTTTTACTAAAAGCTAAATTAAGCTAATCTACTTTATAAGAGTGCCTTTTATAGTAAACTTAGAAGAAAGTAACTTTAGTAGTAGAGTAGATACTATTATTATATATAAACTCTCTAATAAATATCTAGCGCGCTTAATTATCTTATTCTAAAGAGTAATAGTAGTAAAAGTACTACTCTAAAGTTTAGTTTTACCTTTTAGTCTAGCTATTAGTTTAAGAATAAAAAGTAAAAGTAAGAACTCTTCTAGTATTAAGATAGTAAAGAAAAAAATTCTAATACTTAGAGTTTATTAAAGAGCTTTAATCTAAGATAATACACTTTAGTATACTATAAAGTTAAATAACTTTATATATCTAGGCTTATACTAGATTAGTACTATTCTAATTAGCCTATACTAGTATATAATAAGCTATTTTAGTTAATCTATCTATAATAACTAGTATAGCGTTATACTTTATACTAAAAACTATACTAAGTAGTAGTTCTATAATAAAGTCTATTATTATTTTTTTCTAAAAGTAGTTAAGTATTAGAAGAGGCTATAGTAGACTATAAAGCCTATATCTTATAAGAGTAGACTTTTTATATATAAAGTAATTCTTATAGTATTACTCTATATTCTTATATATACTCTTTTAAAAGTAGCGCTTTTATAGCTTTTTTAAAGTATACTTTACTCTAAAGTAGCTTACTAAAGAGTTATTATAATATTTTTAGAGAGCTTATAACTTCTCTTTAGTAGTTACTAGTATTTTTACTATATAATAGTATATTTTAGCTCTATCTAAGCTAGACTAGTTAACTTTAGACTTAGACTTATCTAAAGTACCTAAAAAGGCGTAATCTATTTTATTACACTTTTCTAAAGTCTAAAGCTCTAGTATAGTATATCTACTAGCTTAGTTAAAGCTCTCTAGACTTTTAGTAAAGTTTTATTATTTCTTAGTACGCTTAGTAGAGTATATCTATACTATAGCTACTAAAAAAAAAGTTCTATTACTATTAGTTATAAAATCTTTTATAAACTAGATAAAAGCTTTATTATACTTCTAGATAGGTTTCTAAACTTCTACTATATAGTTAGAGTAGTAAAAAGACCTATCTATAAAGTTAGTAGACTCTATCTTATAGTAGATATTAAAATTAAATCTAAATAGTATAATATAAGATCTAATCTATTAATAGTTAAGAGTCTTAGTCTCTATAAACTATTTTAAGTTCTAATAGTTAGTCTAGAAGTTAAAGTATATACTCTCTAGATATTAGCGCTAATACTCTAAGCTCTTAACTATTATAAGTAGCTTCTAGTTATATATATTATAATTATACTCTACTATAATAAGCTTATATAAAAAGAAGTTAACTAGACGCTATTAGTACTCTCTAGCTCTATTTAGTATATATTAGCTTAATATACTTATAATTATACTATTTAAGATATCTACCTTAGCCTTAGTTTTTTTATCTTACTTAAAGTAAGTTAAAATAGAAATACTTAGAAAAAAGTCTTTTAGCTTCTAAAAGGCTTCTTTAGCTTTCTTATTAAGGTTAAGAACTTAACTCTTCTCTCTCTACTAGGCGTAGCTACTCTTAGCTACTTTTAGCTTTTTCTAAGTTAGTTTAGTTAATAGTAGAGTAAGTTAGAAGAATCTAGTAATAAACTACTTATAGTAGTTTATAAAGCTAATAAATACTTAAATCTTACGCACTATATATAGTTTAGACTATTCTTAGATTATTCTAATTCTATTCTTATTAATTTATATTCTTTTAGAGAAAACTACGTACTTAAAGTACTTAGTATACTAGGTATACTACTTATACTTTAAAAGCTTTAAAAATAGCTTTATATTACGTAATCTATATAAAACTTTCTTAATATAGCTTTTATACTTCTTTTTAGTATTAAAGAAGATAAAAATATTATCTAGGTATATAATATAAGTTATATTAATTAATTCTATAAAAACTTAATAGATATAGGCCTAGAACTATATAGAAGCATTTATAAAGCTAAAAGATATTATAGTATACTTAAAACTACTATATCTTATATAAAAAGTAGTTTTCTACTTATTACTCTTCTTAATATATACTTTATAGTAAGCTTCTTTTACGTTAAGTTTAGTATAGAATTTAGCGCTAGCTAATCTTTCTAAAAACTTTATAATAAGTAGTAAGAAGTACTAATTCTTAATAGTAACTTTATTAAGGCCTCTATAGTTAATATATAAATATATACTATTATTTTTTTTCTTAGTAAAGAGTATAGGCGCTTCTACTAGAGACTTACTATACCTAATCTACTCTTATACTAAGTACTTATTTAAATACTTACGTAAAAGCTCTAACTTTATTTTAGAAAAATTATATAATAGCTAATAAAGTACTATAGTTCTAAGTAGTAGGTTAATAGCTAAGTCTTATAGACTATAGTTAGTAAAAACTTTTAAGTTATTTTTTAACTTAAGGTATATAAACTTAGTATATTATAAAAGTAAACTACTCTTCTTAGCCTCTTCTAGGCTAAACTAGAGTATTAAGATAATAAGATAGCTATATATATCTACTATAGAATTACGTATAGTCTTCTTAAACTTCTTAGCTTTTTTTAGTATAATCTTTTTATAGATAGTTCTATTCTTAGACTTAGTACTCTAAAAAAGTAGTTTCTATATAAAGTAGCTAATCTTTAGATAATACGCGTTTATCTAAAGTAAACCTAAGTATATTTAATACTTATAGACTTTTATAATAATATATAAAATATTTTAGATCTTTTATTTTTTATAAAAATCTACTATCTTTATAGTTACTATAGTAGTACTATAAATCTTTAATTTTTTACTATTTACTTTATCTACTAATAGCTTAGGTAAAGAGTAAACTAGTAAGCTTTACTCTATAGTAAGTAATACTAAAATAAGATTTAACTAGAAACCTTTATCTACTAGAGCCTTAATAGGCTCTAATTAGCTAAGTAATACTTTTACTATTAGTAGCTTTACTAGCTTAGAGTAAAGTGCGTTATAAAGAAGTTCTAAGTTCTAGAATACTAGGTCTAAGGTAATATAAGTAGCTAAAAAGAACTTTAGCTTCTCTATCTACTACCTTTTTCTAATTCTTAACTAGATAAGCTTTTAGAGTTTCTTTTAGACTTTAGATAGTTTCTTTAGAAGTATTTAGTTTTATTATATCTTTAATAAGTTATATTAGAGTTTTTTAAACTATTTTAGTCTAATTTAGCTAGTTATAAGTTAGATTTTACTAAACTAGCTTTTTTAGCTTTTTTCTAAGTCTAAAAAGACTCTAAAAAAGAGTTTTAGACCTAATAGCTATAAAATTTATTCTTATAAGCTAGATACTTAAAAAGCGTAGTAGTACGCTTTATCTTACTTTAATAGTAGTAAGCTAAAGTATTAAGCTTAAAAACTATATTATAGTCTTCTAAGTCTTAAAGTAAGAGTTCTTTCTAAATATTAAAAAAAAAAGTACTTATAAAGTTTATATAGCGCTACTCTTTAGCGTAGTTACTTAGTTTACTCTAAAGTATATTAAAGTAAACTAAAAGAAAGTTAGAATTCTAATCTAGCCTTTATTTAGTTTATTTAAGTCTATTATAAGCTATAAAGTATTATAATAACTTAGAACTAAGCGTATTAAGTATAACTATTTTAAGTTCTTTCTAGGTAGACGTCTAAGACGTCTTAAGTCTTATATAGTTTTAGAAGTAAGCGTTCTAAGTAGAGTAAGTAGTTTTATCTAGAAATCTTATAGTAAAGTCTACTTTCTAAGTACTTATAAAGAAAGTAGAAAGTACTTTTTTAAAAATAGCTTTATAATTATATATCTAGTAGTTATACTATAAGTAATTACGTGTAGTAAATATCTTTAGATTCTTAAAGTATAGAGCTTCTAAGTTTAACTAAGACTTACCTCTTAAGACTAAAGTATAGTAAATAATATTTTTTTTAAAAGCTAAGTAGTTATCTATAAGTACTTTATACTTTAATTCTTTAAGATAGGCTATATCTTAATAAGTGCGCTCTAATTATTTCTACTTATATAACTTCTTAAGTTTATAAATTAAGATAGCTTATTTATTTTTACTTTTAGTAGTAGTAGTTTATAAGAGTTTAGTTAGCCTTAAAATAAGCTCTAATAGCGTGTTACTATTTCTAATAATTAAGGCTAAGTTAGTAACGCCTAAAGAGGCTTCTAATAGATTTATAAGTTTCTTAGTAAGTAGTATAGCTACCTCTAAGAATATAAAAGCTAATTTCTTTTAGTTATTATCTATTACGCGTAATAATAGTATAGCTTACTTACTACTATATTATATTATACTAAAGAAATCTACTTTAGAGCTTATTATATCTAAATAGTATATATAAGAGTATTATAGAGTAGAGTAATTTAAATATTAAATAATAGAGTTAGTTAAATACTAGATATATAATATTAGACTATAATTAAGTATATTATTCTAAAAAGACTAGAGACAAATTACTACTAAGCTATAATAGTAATTCTAAAGTATTTATAGCTAATACTAAGTTAGCCTAGACTCTTTAGAGCTAGAACCTAATAGTAAGATAGTAATATTTAGAGAGAATATAAAGTAAATAGAGAATCTAGAGCTAGCTACTATATATATATATTATTCTTCTTCTTCTATCTCTAGTAGTAATATTTACTAAAGATATTTAGTTTTCTAAACTATTAGTAGCGTCTATAATAAAAGTCTAAAGCGTAGTGTTAGTAAGAGTAGACTATAAGGTAGAGATCTTAGAGATAGTGTTATAGAACGTACCTCTAGATACTTCTTAAGAGTATAGTATATAATTATACTAGTATAGATTAAGATAAGCTCTTAGAAGCTTTACTACTTAAGAAAGCTTTCTAAGTAAGCTTATAATATAATAATTTATCTTTTATTTATTTCTATACTTCTAAATATAATAGTTATAAGCCTAGTGCTTTAAGAAGATAATATAGTTCTATATTTATATACTTAAAACGCAAGGCATTTAATAGAGTATAGTAATACTAATTCTATTACTAATCTTTACGCTTCTATAAAAGTACTACTTTATTACTTATAATAAGTAACTCTATAATAATCTTTATAAAAGCTTTTACACTTACTAACTTAGTATATTAGCCTAAGTAGTTTATCTAGTTTAAATTCTATACTCTAAGTAGAGAAATTTAGACTAATATTAACTCTAACACTAAAATAGCTACTTCTATCTAGATAAGCGTTCTAACTACTCTAGAGCTAGTAGTAATTATATAGAACGCCTTAGTTAATAAGCTTTACGCTAATAAGTATAACTTATTTATTATAAAGTATAAGGTATAAGTAATAGAATAGTAGTTAAAGAGTACTTATATTAGGTATTTTTAGAACTAGATTAATTAGACTATTAGTCTAAAGCTTCTAGCTTTTACTATATTCTCTATCTCTATAGAGAAAGAAGCTACGTTATAAGTACTTATTAAATACCTTAAGTCTACGCTTTCTCTAAAGAAGAACTATACTAAAAATCTTATACGCTTATAGTATAGAGTATACCTCTAGAAAGTGTAATAAGAATATATTAATACTAAGCGCTAGTAATAGAAATACTTCTATATTTTAGCCTAAGCTAAAGTATATAAACTTACTAAAGTTAATAATACGCTTACTATCTAGAACTATTTAGAAGTAATTAGTGTTAGACTTACTTTAGAATAAAGGCGCTCTATATAGTAAAACCTTATTAAAGCTTTTACTATTAGTAGAACTTAAATTACTCTTAAATAAGTATTAAAGATTTTTACTACGCTAATCTAAGAGTATACTACTTACTCTACTAGTAAAAGTAGTATATTTACTATTATAGAAGCACTATAATAAGCTTCTAATAATAATAACTTATTCTAAAAGCTTAAGAAGAATTACCTATATAAATAGTACTATAAGTAGTCTACTACTATATATAAGCGTTTAGAAATAGCGCTTATAAGTAAACTTCTAAAGCTTTCTAATAAAGCTAAGGCTAAAAT
>NW_026056320.1:0-6379 GCF_023757985.1 Alternaria ethzedia | reverse complement strand
ATTCTCTAAACTATAGTATTAATTTTTATAAAGATATTTACTTTTATACTAACTATAGTTATCTACTTACTTTTATAGCTAATAAAAAGGCTTTTAGTTAATATTATACTACTTTCTAAATTTTAGCTCTTCTACTAAGAAAAGCTATTTATTATTACTATTAGCTTTTACTTAGCTCTAAAAGCTTATTTAGACGTATATTTCTAAAATTTTAATACTTTTATAGCTTTATAGCTTACTTATTACTACTTCTAAGTTTTCTAAGTTTTTTAAAGAAGCTTTTATTACTATTACTTTTTATAACTATATTATTATTATTATTAAAGTACTATATCTATAGTTAATATTATAGAAAGAGTTTTATTAATACTTACTACTATATTATAGTAAATATAAGGTATTTAGAAAATATATCTATATTAAAATTACTATATAAAGTTACTAAACTATATTTTATTACTCTACTCTATATTAATATTTTACTATAATAATACTAGAAAAACTATTATTCTAAATAAAAAAGCTACTATTATATTTAAGCTACTATTTAAATTAGCTTCTAGATAAGCTACTATAATACTAGAAACGCTACTATTTTTAATAGAAAAGCTACTATTATATTTAAGCTACTATTTAAATAAGTCTCTAAGTATATAAATAGCTTATAGCACTAATAGCCTTAATAGTGTAATAGCTTTACTCTAGATATCTAAAATAAGTAGTAAACTTTATATCTTTACCTCTATTACTTTTACTTCTTTAAGTACCTCTAAGAGCTATATATATAATATTTATAACTATATAACTATATATATTTAATAATATAATAGCTATAGCTTAATAAATACTACCTTTATTTTACTTACTAGTTTACTACTTACTAATACTTAGTAATATAGTACTCTACGCGCCTATTAAAGCTAAGTAAATAGTATAACTAAGTAAAGTAAAAATCTTTCTTACTATTTATATTATATTTATAAAAACGTCTTAATTTTATTATATACTTTTATATTCTTATAGCTACTTTCTCTTTAAAGATATATAAACTATCTATCTAGTGCTCTTTTCTATCTTATTACTTTATTTTTTTTTAACTCTTTTTTATTCTAATCTACTACTTACTTATAAAATATCTTTTATAATCTTTAAACTATAGCTTTACTAAATAAAACTACTACTATAATATCTAGTTTTAGTATTAATACTTTATATAAGAGTAGTAGTAATAGTAGTAGTAAGAAGCTTTTTAGTAGTAGTTATAGTAGTAATATTAGTTTTATTACTTTTTTTACTCTAAAGAGAAAGTCTTTAGTTATAGTAATAATAAAGCTTAATAAGTACTTTTATACTTTATTAAGTTTTACATAGCTAATATACTTTTAGTTTTTACTTTTCTTAGAATAACTACTAATAGTAACTTTATCTATAATATTACTAATACTTTTACTAACTATCTACTTACTAACTTTACTTTTTAGTTTTTTACTTATATTTATAAGATTACTAAAGCTTACTTAGTAGTCTTTAATAGTGTTTTTAATATAGCTAGTAATAGTTTCTATATTACTTTTAGTGCTAGTAATATAAACTTAAGTAAGTTTTTATTTAAGTTTTTTAATTATTAAGATTATAATTATATTCTAAATAATAATAGCTTTATATTTAATTTTTAGAATATTACTATACTAGCTAAAATATAGAACTTTTATAAGTAGACTATAAAGTATAGTATTACTACTAGTAGCACTATTAGGCTTTATAGAAACTACTTTACTTCTTTTCTTTTATACTTAATTAAAAACGCTTATTACTATATAATTTTAAATAATATTAATAATACTAACTATACTTATAATAGCTATCTTAAAAGAGGTTAGACTTATACTTTAGTTTTAGATTATAATAGAAAAACACTTCTAAGTAGTTACTATATTATAAACTAGGTTAGAAGTAAGTATAAATCTTTTTCTAATAAGTTTCTTTTATAACTTATTAAAGTCTACGCTAACTTATTGTTCTTTTTTTTTAGAACTAGTCTATTCTATTATAGCTTTTATAAGTTCTAAAGTTACTAAGTATAATTTTTTTTCTAGTAAACTAACTAAAAGTAATAACTTTTATAAAAGCTAAATAAGTTTTATACTAACTTTCTATATACTAAAAGTAGAACTACTTCTTTTACTCTTTAAAGAAGAACGCGCGCTAATAAAGTTAATAATATTACTAACTTAGTTTACTAGACTTTTAGAGTAGATACTATAGCTTTATTAAAAACTTTTACTATAGTAGTATTTATTTATACTAGCTAGTAGACTAGCTTTTATATAGCTTAAAATACGCGTACTTAAATAATAAACTATTTTTAATAAATAGCTACTAATTCTTTTAGTATTACTTTAGTAATACTAGAAAAGTAAAGCTTTTACTAATTAGCTTTAAGCTTTAACTATATAGTTAATAGACTTTAGTTTCTTTAAAAGATTAGCTAGTATAAATCTTTTAATGTAAAGTATCTAAAGCTTAATATTACTTATATATCTAGTATTAACTTCTACTAAAGTATTAAAACTAATAGTAGTATTAGTTAGTTTACTAAGTTTATAGTCTTTACGTCTAGCTTATTAATTCTACTAGCTAATAGTAAGATTTTAGATAAGTTAGTAGCTTAAGCTATTAGTTTCTATATACTTTAGAACTACTCTTCTACTCTAGAAAAAAATAATAGTAATTATAATAAATTATATATAAAACTATTCTGTAATAATTCTATTAAGTATATTTCTACTAGTTAAGCTCTTTTAGCTTATAACTCTAATTCTTTTATAAGAGCTTTTTTTAGTTTCTCTACTTAGTCTTTAACTATTTTTTTTTTAGCTCTAGTAACTTTTTTATATAAGCTATTTATTAGACTAGCTTTTTTTTTAGATTTTTATCTACTAATCTTACTACTACTTTTACTAGTTTTTCTAAGTTATTAAGCTATACTCTAATAAGCTTTTTACGCTATAATCTTAGTAATCTTAGTAACTTTTTAAACTTTAACTTTTCTTTATATAATATCTCTATTAGCTTTAATACTTCTAGTTCTAGTAGTTTTTTTAGTTCTTATCTTTATAGTACTTATTCTTTTTTATAACTAATTAACTTTTCTTATAGTAGTTTATTTTATAGTGCGCTTTAGCTTCTACTTACTTACTTTAAAAAACTTAGTACTACTTTTAAAATATAAGTTCTTCTTTCTTTTATAAGCTTCTAGCTTAGTAAGAAAAATATTCTTTAAATTTATTAAAGAATAGTAATATAAGTAAGATATTTCTATCTACTAATAATAAGAATAAAAAAAGAAGAAAAAGTAGTATACTTAGTATAACTACTATTACTATAATTTTATCTTATACTTACCTTAGATTTAAAGCTTATAGTTATAAGCTTTTAAATTATTTTCTAGTTTTAGGCTTAAAAGCTTATTAAGCTTACTAGTAGTATTTATAAAAGCTTTATATTATTTCTTTTCTTTTACTTTTTTCTTTTAAAATTCTTATAACTTGAAAAAAGACTTATAAAATCTATTACTATAACTTACTATTTTATACTTATCTATCTTACTAACTACTTCTTCTTTCTCTATTTTCTTTAGCTAACTCTTAGTTAAAATCTTTCTTACTTACTTTTTTCTTAAGCTTATTATACTATATAAATTTATTATAGTTAGTACTTATATATAAGATATATACTTTAATTATTTAGCGCTTCTAAAGACTACTTATATTAGCTATATAGTTATATAGTACTTTTAGACTAGTTTTATTAAATAGCTTTAAGTTATTATTAAAGTTAAGTAGTACTTTTATATTAATAGATTTTTATTTAATAAACTTTTTTAAATAGTTACTAGTAGAAGTACTCTTAAGTAGTATACTATTAAGTTATTTAATAAAGTAGGTACTTTTATTAGTAATTTTAGTAATATAGAAAAAGCTCTTTTAGTAGAGATTAAGCTTCTAAGACCTTAATATATTAATATCTAAAAAAGTATTATAAAGTAAGACTAGGTTTCTAGACTCTATTAAGACTAAGCGTAGGTTTACTTAGTTATTAAACTTTTTTTACTATTTTTATAAAAATATACTATTCTATTAACTATCTTTTTAAGCTAGTTATTATAGTATTTAAACTACTTAGCCTAAAAAGTAATTAAGTTAGAAGTATTTTTAATACTAGTTTAAAAGAGTATTTACTATATAGAAATATAAAGTTCTACTAGTAGAATATATTTATAGCTAGTTATTAAGTAAGCTAGTATTTCTCTAGTTAAGTACTTTACTATAATCTAGTTAGCTTATAAAGCTAAGTATAAGTTTAATATCTAGTTACCTTTTATTTTATAAAGTGTACTAGTAAGTTTTCTATAGCTACGCTTAATAAAGCTTTAGGTCTATAAGTAAAAGATACTTATAATAACTTAGTTAACGCTATATAGCTTATATATATTTTTAATAATTTTTTTATTCTTAAAGCTTCTATTTATAAAAATTTTAATAAGTATACTCTATTTTATAAAAATATTCTTCTCTAAGAACTTAGCTACTTTAGTAGATAAGTTCTTTATAAAAGTATAAGCTTTTAAGTAATCTAATATATAATTTTTAGCTATAATAAAGTACTTTTTTCTAGCTAGGTCTATAAGTATATAGATAACTTCTACTATAATCTACTTCTATAGTCTATTAAGTTCTTATATAAAGTAGAGTTTCTTATTAAAATACTATACTAAGTAGAATTAGTATTATAGATAGCTATATATAAAAGTATTAATATTATTAAATATATAGAGCTAGAAGTATTAGTACTATATCTTACGCTAGATATCTTTATACTTTTAGTAGCTTAACTTATTATATATTATAGTAATAATAGTAGCTTAGTTCTTAAAATTATTAACTACTTATCTTAATAGCTTATAGAAGGCTAAGTAGATCTATAATATATTCTTAATAACTTAAAACTTTCTACTTTATTATTATAGTTTTTATATCTTTAAGTATAATAAGTTACTAGAGTTCTATAAGATTAGAAGCTATATTATAATATTATAAAAGTACTTAGTATATAAATTATTAAGTATACTTATATTAGTATTTATTATATAATAAGTATACTATAGATTCTAATAACGCGTAGAGCTTTAAAATAGAGTTATTACTCTAAGCTAGTAATTAATAAAGTTCTCTATATTATCTTTAGACTTCTATAGTAGAGTTTATTTTTCTAGTTCTAGTCTTTAGAAAAAAGTATTTATAACTATATTCTTTTTAATTTTAATATAGTAAATCTTAAACTTTTATATATTAAGTAAAGTAAGCTATCTTATAATTAGAGCTCTAAGTAAGTTAGTAGTACTATAATTAAGCTAGTCTACTAGTATTTATATATTAGTTTTAATAATAAAATATACGCTATAGATCTAAAAGTAAAACTTTTTTAGTATAAGAAGTATAGCTTTATACTTATACTTACTAAAGTTTTAGTTTCTTTTAGTAACTATTTAAATACCTAACTTATATTATATAGAGTATTAATAACCTATTAAGTTCTTCTACTATAATACTACGCTCTAGTCTTTCTTACTACTATTAATAGTAATAATAATAAATTATAAGAGTTTATAGTAGTTAATTAATATTAGTACTAGAGTATATATAATATAGTACTTAAGATTATTTATAGCTACTACTACTTTTTTTATCTAGAAAAAGATACTATCTTTGTAAAGTAAGTTAAAGAGCGCTAATACTCTTTTTATAAAGCCTTTTATCTAAATATAGTAGTATATATAAATATCTAAAAATATATAAATATTCTTAGTAGAAGTATAGATAGACTATTTAGTAATCTTTTAAACTTTCTTTTATACTAAATAGTACTTATATTTATTAATAACGTACTTTATAACTTCTATACTATTATAGTACTAATTACTCTTAAATCTAGATATAGTAGTACTAGCTATGTTAAAGTTTCTTAGTATTTTATTAATATTAATAATATACTTTTTAATAAACTATTAGACTTTTGTAAAGATTATAATAACTTAGTTATTATTATCTTTTTATTATTATTAAGCTTTGTTAGTATTGCACTTATTATAATTTCTTAACAAATTAGAAAAATTCCTAGTAAATCTAATTACTTACGTAATTAAGATTTTAGTAGCTAGTTTTAATCTACTATACTAGAAAATTCTAAAACACCTCTATTTGTCTTAGCCTAGTTAATATTAGAGTTATTACGTAATTTAATAACTCTTATCTTCTTATCTCTCTTTCTGCAATTGCTAAAAGATCTAGTAATAAACTAATTATTAGTCTATGCAATA
>NW_026056319.1:0-6420 GCF_023757985.1 Alternaria ethzedia | reverse complement strand
GGATAAAAAGCCTTTAACATAGATTGTTCATGATTACATGTAATGATAGGTACCGCATTTTTAGCTGTTGGTCTATGACGTGTACTACCATATCATTTAACAAATAATCATCATATAGGATTAGAAGCTGGAATACTTTACTGACATTTTGTTGATGTTGTATGATTATTCTTATTTGTATCCATATATTATTGAGGATCCTAAAGTTAAATAGTTAGGCTAATACTTCACCTATACAACTTTTCTCAGAAGAATGAAAATGGCTCTTTCCTCTCTATTTTTTTTTTCTTAGTTTTAATATATCATGCTGTTTGTCCACTCTCTCATATTTTTTGCATTCTTTACTTTATAAATTACAAAAAAAAAATAAGAGAGAGAGGGGGGGCTATATTAAAAAAAAAATACGTAATAACTATGAAATTACTATCCTGTTCGGACCCCCCTTTTTTTGGGGGGGTCCTAACTTTTTACATATAAAGTAAGGGGAGTAGCAAAAAAAAGAGGGAGGATGTAAGAGGGGGAGTTCGAATCTCTCTATTCTGATAGGTTACTAAATTCATTAATATTATTACTTTTATCTAATGCTTTTTCATAAAGACGAGACAAATCTATCTTGTACTCTAGAGTAACGATTATTATCTTACTTATTTCAGCTTTTATAGCTTATGATAACTTATCTCTTTTATTTTTAGCGAAAGATATAGGAATATTTGGAGGGTTTATTCATTTCTGGTTTATTCTCTTATTCCTTTATTCTCAAAAACACAGAATTACCATTAAAAACTAACAGGTTTAACTATAATTGTTTTTAATTACACCTTTAATTTTACATTTTATAAATTTTAGTCTGCCATACTTAGTAGATAACTTGCCTTTTATATTATTCGAATTTAATCACCTAATTTCTAGAATTCTGGTGTTCTTTTTTTCAACAGTGCATCAGGTTTTACTTAAAATTTTTAGTAAAAAAGGGTTTATAGATATTTTGACAAGTATTTGGATAATCTATGTTACTAAAAGTATTATTAGATTCGTTGTCTATTTTGAATATAGTTAGTAATCTTTTTATTACGAATTGGTTTTTTTCATTAACAATAGATTTTTATAGTATAACTCTAATTAAAGTAGTAACACCTTACGTGGAAAAAGTAGGAATACCTTATGTGGAGAAAATCTTTACAAGCATAATTAAACCATATTTTACTAGTTATTTATCACCTGTTCTTTGTGATTCAGCTGAAGAAGTAGCTAAATTGTTTAGTGAGCTCCCTTTTTCTAATGTAGATAGTAATGTTATGATAAAAAAGTGCAGAACTAGTACTAATTATAAAAGTAGAAAAGATCTAATCGCAGAATTTAAAGCATTCCGTCTAAAAATAAGCTCATACACACCTAGTTTTATTGTCTCTATGCAGTAAGGCCATGTAAGTAAAATTGAACAAGGTGAACCCTCTAGAGGGCAACTTTTTAAAAAAAGAGCTCTTTATAATACACAAGAGGAGGGTTATAATAAACGTGCAAAAATAGAACGCAATTTAGGTAAAAAAAAACCATATAAAAAAAAAGCCCGAGTAGTTCAATGGTAGAACATTAATTTCATGCATTAATAATGAGAATTCGACTTTCTCCTCTGGCTCATGGCAAAAACCAGATTAAAAAACATAGTAAATAAATTACATTTCAAAAGTCCGATTATTTAACAGACCAGGTTTAAAGTAAGTTTTCATAATTATTCTTCTAGCAGTATTATTGTCTATGAAGATGTCTTAATTTCTAAAAAAAGTAAGGACTTAGAACTAAGGTATTAACCTATAACCCTATACCACTTCGTATACTATTAAAAAAATCACCTTACATAATACTTTGTTAATTAAATTATGTTGTTAGGATTAAAGGAAAGGAGATGAACGTGGATTATCTACTATTATATTTATGCCTTTTTACAATACATCACCAGAATTTATGTACAGGTTCCAGCTATGAAATTGGATACGTATCGTTCCAGGTATATAATGGAATTTGTCCGCATTCTAAACTCATTTTCCTTAATTCTTTTTTTTCTTTTGCTCCAATGGTTTATTGCTTCAGTTTGTTTTTTTTCTGTTTGTTTATTTTTTTTTATTGAAAAAAAAGAAACGAAAAAAACAGTTAAGCAAAAGAAAAAAAATTACCGTAAGCTCCCTGCCGCAGTACTGCGGGGGGAGGAGGATGGATGTTGGTCGGATCCCCACGGATGTATATCTATAAACTTAGAATGTACTAGTTCTAAACAAAAGCATAAAAAACTTTTATATTGTTTTTAAACTTGTGATACAAATGTAATTCATCTTAATTTTATTATACTTAATATTTTTAGGAGAATAGTAGGGAAGTCCAGTGATTTAAATATAGCTTTTTAAAAGTGAGGTAAAAGCTTGGGTAATACACAGAAATTAAAATAATAAAAACTTTCAGTTTTTTATTATAACTATGAAATAAAAAGCCTTAATTAATCTTTATTTTAGTTAAATATTACGTACAGGACCCGGCTTACTTGTATCCAAGGAATATATCTTATGTTGTCTTTATAAAGATATATTCAAAAACGTTAGGCTACTAATTCTAATCCCCTGCGGGGATTTCCCTTACTTTTTTATAGATTTATTTTTGTAAAAAAAAAACTTAGGGGAAACCTTAAAGGGATTTACCGCAGGGAAATAAATAGTATAGCAAACATAACAAATTAGTTTAGTAAAACAGTAGCATGTTGTACAGACAATCTTCTTAAAGTATACAATATATCAAAAAAAATCTTTTTTGGTTTTCATAGTATAATTGTGTTATTATTTTTAGATATTGTTGGTAAAAAATATATTTTTATATCTATTTCATAGAATGTATTTTTCAAGTTATTTCTCTTTATGACAACATTATACAATAATTTATAACTTGTTCTACGTTTTCCATATTTATTATTTTGTAACAAATACAGCTGAGCTGATACGATATAGCAATACATTATGATGCACATTAAAGGTTGAGTACAATTTTATTCTTTTTTATTAAAACATCTCTTAGTTACCTTATAGAGTACATTGTATAGTATAAACAGGTTAGAGACAGGTTGGTTAGGCGCCTCATTTGGGTTGAGGAATTGTTATGTTCGAATCATAATAACCTGGAATAAGATTTTAAATCATTTTCTATAAAAATATATTGTAGTATATTTGATGTGTAATGTATTACTTACTAATTATATCACCTTTATACTTATATTATAGATTATAAGGATTAACTTTGGTACCAGTATGGGATAATGTGGTTGGTGATTACTACCTTGTTATAGTGGATGCCTATTATCTAATGGGCTATTTGGGCCATTTATACCTAGTGTTTATGACTGAGACATTATTCAATGGGGGAGCATAGGGCTTATGCACTTTTCCCTAAACCGGGTGCATTTCTAAACCCAGATTGGTTAGATTATTGAAGACAACATAGTGATTTTTATGAAACCATATTAACTTGTAATCTATGCCCTCCTAATACTGCTCATTGAATGTCACAGCATAGTAAAGGTCTTAAGGTGTTTACTGGATTTGGGCCTCATAAGGTGGAATTATTTCCTAAAACGAATGTTCTATCACTACATGCTACAGGGATAGTTTCTATGCATACGGGTGATAGATTGTGTCACAATGGTGGGATGCTTATGTATCCACAACGACGTGCGTTCTAGAATGTATAGCTATGGTAATCTGTGGATATATACACAACGTATTTAGTATATTGTGAAAAGTTTATACTTTAAAAGTACATAGTTTTTTAAAAACCTGTAAGTTAAGAAGAGCTACCTATACTTATAAAATGTAATAAATTACTTTACTTCATTATTAAGCCAGTAAAAGGTATAAATGTAATAAATTTATACTTTATGTAATAAATTTATACTTTATGTAAAGCATTTAAAATATAAATGAAATACAATACCATACTTAGCCCACTAGACCAGTTTGAAATTAGGAACCTATTTAGCATAGACACACCATTATTAGCAAACATGAACCTATCCATAACTAACATAGGGATGTACATGACTATAGCTGCGTTTATAGCTTTCTATTTTAGTGTATTGGCTACAAACCACGCCAAAATTACACCCAACAAATGATCTTTAAGTCAAGAAACACTATACGCAACTATACACAGCATTGTGGTGAACCAAATTAATAGTAAAAACGGTCAAGCTTATTTTCCTTTTATGTATGTATTATTTATATTTATCTTAATTAACAATTTAATTGGAATGGTTCCATATAGTTTTGCTTCAACATCTCATTTTATCTTAACATTCTCACTTAGTTTTACAGTAGTATTAGGTGCAACAGTGTTAGGATTCAAAGAGCACGGGTTAAAATTCTTTTCTTTATTTGTTCCAGCTGGTTGTCCTTTAGGATTATTACCTTTACTGGTATTAATTGAATTCATCTCGTACTTAGCTAGAAATGTTTCTCTAGGATTAAGATTAGCAGCCAACATAAAAAGATGAGACTAGGTGCCTCATTCTTACTGTGTAAAAGAGCCAAACTCCGGGGAAGCCCTAAAGCTCTAATAACTAAAGGTAAGACGGAAACTTCTTACCTGGCCTCATGAATGATTGAGGGTATAGTAACATCATTAGAGATTCTAGTAATAGAAATGGGTGATCGCGGATCTAAAATAGATAATGAACTATCTGTAAAAGAGCAACGAGTAGACGGTTCTTCCATTAGGTAAAACCAATGGTAAGGTGTACTCTAGTCGCCGGGAAAGCCGGTTCTTGGGCGAAATTAAGTAACCTAAGATTAAAGTTATCACAATAGCCTATCCTCATTTTATAATATTTCTCCTTTTTGTTTTTATTTCCTCTATCGACATTATAGTTGAGAATAAAGAGGGAATTGAAAAGGAAAATAAAGATATAATCGGCAATTTCGTAAGATGTAAATCATACTGTAATAATTTAAAGAAAGGATAAAGTATATAAACACCTTTAAATAAGGGGACAAAGTTTATATATACCTTTAAAGAAAGGATAAAGT
Organism: Alternaria ethzedia; assembly: GCF_023757985.1. NCBI lineage: Eukaryota > Fungi > Ascomycota > Dothideomycetes > Pleosporales > Pleosporaceae > Alternaria > Alternaria ethzedia. Next base: position 1,360 of record NW_026056319.1, on the reverse strand, counting down.
TGTGAACGAATTATATTATATTTTGTTAAAAATTCCACTAAGAGATTTGGGTTTAACTTATATAGCGTAAGATCGCGTAGATTATTGTATCCACCTAAAAAGTATGCCTTTTCTACTAAAGGTTTAATACCTTTTGGGGTGAGAGCGTTTTCTTCAAAAAGTGATAACTCTTCTTTTGATTTGATGGTATTCTCTGATGCAGACAAAGACAAACTAGATATCCTTAAATATATTAAAGGTAAATCTGGAATTTATATGTGAACTAATAAATTGAATAATAAGAAGTATGTAGGAAGTTCTATAGATTTAAAGCGTAGACTTTTGGAATATTACAATGTAAATAGAATGCTAAACGAAAAAAGTATGGCTATTAATGTTGCTTTATTAAAGTACGGTTATACTAATTTTAGTCTGACTATTCTAGAATTTTGTGAAAAAGATAGTCTTATGTCTAGAGAAAAACACTTTTTTGAAATATACTCTCCTGAATACAATCTATTAAAAACACCTGGAAGTCCTTCACGAGGATCAGGTTGAACACATTCTGAAGCTACAATAGAAAATATGCGTATAGCTGCTTCTAAGACATTCAAATCTCCGGAATTTTTAACTAAATTATCTAAAGGTCAACCTAGTGGAATAGAAGTTGAGGTAACTGATTTGGAAACAAATAGTATTTCTACTTATCATGCCATTAAGGCTGCAGCTCGAGCTTTAGATATAGACAAAAGATATATTGAGCATTATATTTACTTGAAACAAGATAAACCTGTTTTAGGTAGATATACATTTAAATTAAATTCAGATCACACAAGTACAAGTACAAATATAATTAACGAAAAGGTTCAAAAAACCTCTAAGAAAGTGGAGGTTACTAACGTTGACACTAAAGAGGTTATAATATACTCTTCTATTACCGCTGCTGCTAGAAAATTAGGTTATCGTCAAGCTAGTTTATCTTTATATTTAAAAGATAATAGAACTAAACCTTTTAAAGGGAAATATCTGTTCAAACTAGTAGACTAGAATACTGGGGTATATGTTGGATACTTTTATAGTACATCTCGTAATTGAAGTATATATCTTTAAAAATTTAAGTAAATAATATAATCTAAGGATGAAGTTGTTGAACGATTATCAGGTCACATGCTTTTAAATATCTTAAGTGGATTTACATATAACATTATGAGTTCTGGTATCATTTTCTTTATCCTAGGATTATTACCATTAGCCTTTATAATTGCATTCTCTGGATTAGAACTAGGTATTGCATTTATACAATCACAAGTTTTTGTAGTGTTATCTTGTTCATATATTAAAGATGCATTAGAATTACATTAAAGGTATATTACCTTATTTT
>NW_026056318.1:0-6432 GCF_023757985.1 Alternaria ethzedia | reverse complement strand
CTAGAGTAAACTATAGAGACTATACTATTAGTTACTATTATAAATAACAACGTGCTTTCTACTTTAGAGATAGTTCTAGAAGTTAGTGTCTTTAGTATTAAAGTAGTTAAAAAAGTAGTAGATAAATACTTAGAAAAGAAGATTACTAGATCTTTTAATACTTTACACTTCTTCTATTCTTTTAGTAGTTATTATAGTTCTAAATAACTTATAAAGAAGCTAATACTTCTTTACTTAATAGCTTAAATACTAAATAGATATTATACTATAAAGATTATATAATTAAAAGATAAGTTCTAAATACTTAATAGTGTTTAATACTCTTTACCTAATAGTAGAAGATACTTTCTAAATATCTTTATAGTTAGTATAGCTTAGCGTTTTACTTACTATAATACTTTATTAGATTATTAGTTTTATTAAACTATAGTTCTGCACTTATATATATTCTAAATATACTATTATAGTATTATATTAATCTAGATAGCCTAGCATTTTATTATACTTCTAATGTTACTATTCTAGATATTAGTTAAATTACTATTTTCTAGTATTTCTAAGTAGTTACCTTATCTGCGCAATTATCTTATCTAATGTTACTTAGTAGTAAGAACGTAGTTAGTCTAAATACAACTACTATTATAGTTCTAGCTAATCTAAAGAAAAGAGCTAAGTCTATACTTATTATATCTATTATAGTTATTATTACTGTGTATATTATATTAACGTATACTAACTACTTTTTATACTACGTAGTAGAATATATCTCTATAGACTTTACTATTTATATAGGTATTAGAAAGTATAAAGATATATTACTATAAGAATGTAAGGTAATTAGTATAAGTAAGAAAGTATATAAGTAATAGTTTTAGTAGAAAAGAGTTCTATTATAGAGAGATTCTATTATTTAAAGTATTATATAAAAGTCTAATACTAAAAAGTATAAGTAAAAGATAAGATAGTAGATAATAAGATAATTCTAAAAAGCTTTTATTAAAAGACGTTCTCTCTCTAGGTAATTCTTAGGTTATTAAAAATCTAATTTATATAAAGACACTTTGTGCACTAGTACACTATAATCTAACTAAGATAATAATATAGTAATATATTACTTTATATAGCTATCTATATATAGTTATAAAAGCTATAATAATATCTTAGCTTTATATATATATAAAGAAAGATTAATAATACTTATATATTTTATAACTAGTATTAATAGAGATATAAATAAATAGTTTTAATACAAAACTAGATAAATTAAAAGTAGCTAGTTAAGAGCTTTATTAAGTAGGTAAATAGATAAGTATATATTACTAATATAGCTACTTTATTTAGTTACTTATAACTATTATAAAACTAAAAATAATAGTAAAGATCTATTCTTATTAGTAAAGCTTAGACGTAGGTAATAAAAAGTAAAAATACACTAACTATAATATATTTATCTATACTTTAGTATTAGAGACTTTATTAAACTTAGTAAATATATACTTCTAACTCTAGATCTACTTTTATAAAACTTTTAAAAAGTTATTAGAGATACTATTAATATCTTTAAAACTAGAATCTTTACTAATATTTTACTTATCTATATCTTTAAGAAACTCTTATATAAGATTATATAAGATTTTATAAAATAGATAGAGTAATAGCTTTTTATTTTTAAAAGTTATAGCTATATCTTTAAGTTACTTAGCGTAACTAGCTAATATAGTATTTTTCTAGCTAGAGTATAGTATATTTAGTACTTATTATATATTATAGTAGAATGTTAATATAGAGTAGAGTAATAAAACGTAGTCTAGTAACTCTATATAGTAATCTTAATATAAGTATATTTTCTAAATACCTTATATTTACTATAATATAGTAGTAGGTATTAATAAAACTCTTTTTATAACGTTTACTATAAATATAGTACTTTAATAATAATAATAACGTACTTATAAAAGGTAATAGTAATAGAGGCTTCTCTAGAGAACTTAGAGGTAGTAATAAGTAAGCTATAAGGCTATAGAAATATTAAAATATCTTTAATCTAGAAGTTAAAGTAGAAATAAGCTTTCTAAAGTAGATACTAATAGTAATAATAAAAAGGTTTTAGCTATAGAAATCTTAGTTAAAAGAGTAGAATATAGAGCGTAGTATAATATTAAACTAGAGTCTTTCTATTAGCTATAGAACTAGATAGATAACTATAGTACTACGTGTATAAACTTTAGGTTTAGAATAATATTAAACTATAGTGTTATAAATCTAGAGATAATTACGTAGTTAAAATATAGTTTATCTTTAGACTACTATACGTAGTATTTATATAAAAGGTTTATATCTACTTTCTATAAACTTATTCTCTTCTCTATCTTATATCTTTATCTACTTTTTAAAACTCTTCTTAAAAGCTTAACTACTATAACTACTACTACTACTATAATAATAATAATAATATTATAATAGTTTATTAATATATTAGTTACTTTTACTTCTATTATTACATTTAATAATATAGGTATCTAGTGTCTAGCTTTTAAGTAGAGGTAGGTATAGCTATAGGCCTTTATAGAGAATTAGAAGATCTTTTAAAATAGCTTTCTTTTTATACTAGTTAATTTATAGAATACTTAGGTAGTATTAGATATAGTAAGAGATATTAGCCTAGCGTAGAGCTTTAAGTCTAAGAATTCTGCTATATTAGATATAATTAATATAGTTAATAGCAATCTTATAGTCTTAACTATAGTAGGTATTTATACCTAGACATACTATAGTAACTACTTACTTACTATTTATAGAATTATAACTAATTAGCTTAGAAAGCTTTAAATACTACTTACTAACCTATAATAGTATAGCTATATACTAGGCTTTTATAAGAGAAACTTTCTAAAGAAAGTAAAAGACGCTAAGACTATTAGCTAGAAGTAGGTAGTACTACTATATATACGTAAGGTATTAGATATAGACTTAAAAGTAAGATAGGTTACTACTATAGCCTAGCTTATAAGATAGTAAAGAAATAACTTTAAGAATAACTTAAGTATTATTATAAAGTTTAGATACCTACTATAAAAGAGCTAAAGACTTATTAGTATAGATAGAGAATAAGTAGGTAAGTAGACAGGTAATAGTAAATATAGATAGTAGTTATAGTAGTTACGCACTATAGCTAATATAGCTAAGCTTAGAAATAATTACGTATAGAATATAGGTTACTAGTAATTATATAAGCTTTATATAAGTATCTTAGATTAGTTTAGAAGCTTTATACTAGCGTTAGGCTTACTATAGCTTACTAGGTTACTTTTTAGTATTAGTAGTTACGTAAAGCGCGCTTTAATACTAGTTAATAATCTAGATAGCTATTAGTATTATATTATAAATATAAAGTAGTTAGCGCGTTATAATTACGCGTATAGTAAATATTATATTAGTAGTAGTATAAGTATAAGTATTATAAGTTATAAATCTAAGCTTACGTTAGAGATTTTTAAGTTTAAATTTAGAGTCTAATATAGTAACGCGTTATTACGTAATTACGTAATTATATAATTACTTAATAGTAGAAGAAGTACACTATAGACTCTATCTCTTAGGCCTAGAGAAAGTACTTATTATATATAAGATATAATAAGTAGTTATAGATAGGTAAAGGTAAGTAGAGAAGTAAAGGTATTTTAGAAGTAGAAAAAGTAAGTTTAAGTATAAAATTTTCTTTATTATCTACTTTACCTTTATATCTAGGTATAGTTCTAAGTAAGCTATCTCTCTCTTTTATAGACGTAATATAACTTTTATATATAATAATATCTACTTTAAAACTATAGAAGATATAATATTAGTTAGATATAGTTATATAAGTATCTAGCTATAACTTATCTATCTAATCTTTATAAGAAGCGCTAGCTCTTATAAGCTTAATATAAGTTATAAGTAGTAGATAAAAAGCTAGTAGAGTAAATAAAGTATCTTAGTTACTATAGAACTTATAAACTATAATAAAATCTAAGTTTACTAGTAAAGAACTTTTAGTTAATACTACTAATAGTAAAGTTTCTAATTAAAGCGCCTAGTTAGCGTAAGATATAATACCTAGATAAAGTGCTAATAAGTAGTAGAGCCTACTAAAGTCTTATTCTTTTTACCTAGAATATAAAGTAAAGTTATAATCTTTACTATTATATACGCTAGCTTTATCTAGTTAGTATAGATATTATAGCTCTAGAGATTATATAGAGTTTTACCTAATTAGAAGATTAGAAAAGTAGAATACTATAGCTAGATAATAAACTATATTAATATTACTACGCTTAATAAAAGTATTATTAACTTACTATCTAGCGCTAATAGTTTTATCTCTACTATAGTAGAGACTAAGTACTAACTTACTATTTATATATATATAAAAATTCTCTACTTAATAGTACTTATAAATTTATATTACTATCTATATATATTAAAGATACTTAGTACTCTTTTAGTAAATTTATAAAAGAATAAGTAGCGTATTAGTATTACTACTAAATTTCTTAAAGTAGTAAGATTAAGTACTAGTACTACTTTTACTACCTTTAAAAACTATATTAAGTTATAATAAGCCTTAAGGTTAGCTTACTATACTAAAGTAAAGAGTTTAAGAAAAAGTATAGTAGTTATTATAGATACTTATATAGAACTAAGATAATATAATAAGAAGATTATAATATACTAAGAATATTTAATATTAATTAGAAAACTTAATATATTACTAGATAAAGTAATTAAGATTTAGAAAATACACTAGTTTAGAATAGGTAAGATTTATAACACTATACTAAAGTAGTAGATATTAGAGAATCTTATAATAAGAGAGTAGTATAGTAAGATACTAGATAGATTCTATCTAATAATAATATAGGCTTTAGGCGCTTTAAACTTTTCTTTCTACTAATTTACTATCTTTATATAGCTTATTAGTAGATTTTATTTATAATATATAAGTTATAATTACTATACTTATAGTAAATGTCTAAGTCTATAAGATTAGTGTCTAGCGTAGTATAGCCTAAACTTCTAAGACTTTAAAGTATATTATAAGATACTTATTATATTTACTAAGACTATTTAGCTTATTTTATTTTATATATCTACTATAGTTACTCTAATAAGTATAACGCGTATACTTATATTAAAGCGTATAATAATACTATATATTCTTTTTCTCTTATAAGAGCTTACTTAAAAGATATCTATATCTTTTTTCTTTTTTAATAATCTACTATTTCTACTTATATTATAGTATTATATAATACTTTCTTCTACTAGTATATAAAAGTATAGTAAAAGTATATATTAAATAGTATATATATAACAAGAGAGCTTAGAGTAATTCTAAGTTTAATATATAGATAGTTAGTATTAGTGTAAGTATAAGTATAAGATAGAGTAGTAGCCTTATTTAAATAACTCTAAGGTAATATAAGTAGCTACTACTAGCTACTATTTCTAAGACATATAAGTAAATCTTTAAAGAGGTAGTACTATAGCTAGATATAAAGATTTATATTATAGTAGTCTTTATAGCTATTAAGATTCTTATTATACTTACGCTTATAATATCTTCTATCTATATTATAATAGTACTTAAAGCTTAACTCTAGTATACGCGCTTTATTATACTTTATATTTATAAGATAAATTTATCTATAGTACTTAATAAATACTTTAGTAACTCTAAGCTCTTATATAAACCTACGTAACTATTAGAGTAGAAGCACTATAAGAGAAAGAAGGTAGTTTCTCTTAGTAGAATATACCTAAGTAGATTAAACTAAAGTAAATTCTATAGCTCTACTTTCTTATAGCTTATACTATAAGTTAGAAGACTATAAAGCTATAATAAGCTACTAGTTCTAAGATAAACCTTATATAGATTAACTTCTTTATAGCTTATACTAAATAGAAATAAAATTATAAAGTATATAACTTTATAAGTAAATATAATTACTTTATAGCTTACTAGAAATCTTTTTAGCTTAAAAGTATAGTACGCTCTTCTTTTCTAGTTTTTACTCTTACTATACTTTACTAAGATTCTACTATAACTATAGTTATTATAACCTCTTTATCTAATAATCTAGACTAAAATAACTACTAGTTAAGCTTACTTATATTACTACCTTTTGTACCTATTACTTACGCTCTAAGTAGAACTCTATTAAATATATATTAGAGCTAGAGATAATTAATAATTAGAGATAATTAAGTATATTATTATTAATCTACTATAAAAGAAAGTTAGAATAAAATCTCTAGCTATATACCTAAGAGCTAAGTAATTACGTATCTATAATTAAGTAATTATAACTACTCTCTAACTTTAATATACTCTCTAGAGTAGTAAGAGTATTAATCTACTCTACTAAAACTAATTCTATTAAATCTACTATA
>NW_026056317.1:0-6508 GCF_023757985.1 Alternaria ethzedia | reverse complement strand
GTATATAAACTACCTATAATTCTTATTATATATTCTCTAATATACTATAGCTTAAAAAGATTCTTAAAACACTATATAAAGCGTTACTCTATAATAGAGAATAAGATATTCTTAGAATACTTAAAGCTTTTATAGATACTTAAGATAAGTAAAGAGACTTTAGAATAGTAATTAAGACTATATTTATATTAATAGTATTTATTAGTTCTAAGATCTAAAGAGTTCTATAAAAGATAGATAATACTCTATAATATAGTATAAACTCTATATCTTTTAGCTAGCTTAGCACTAATCTATACAAAGTCTATAATAGACGCTAAAGCTTAATATAAGATCTTTATAGCTATAAAAGAATATATCTCTATATAAAAATCTATTACCTTTAATATATCTAGCTATTTAACTAGTTAGTAAACTCTAATAACTTTAACTCTATTAAGAAGTTAGTACTAACTTAGATAATAGTATCTCTAAGTACACAGAACGTGCCTTACATAGTAACACTTTCTAACCTCTTAACTAGAGTCTATAGTAACTCTATAGTAGGCATTAGATTACCTCTATAGTAAGAATTGTATTAATCTAATATTAAGAGCTATATAGACAAAGAGTATATAGAGAATAATAACTTACTACTTAAGAAGATATAATAAGCTATTTAGAAGTTATTATTAAACTATAGAAAGAATGCGCTACTCTAGACGCTACGCTAGAATTACTTATATCTTACTTTATCTTTACCTTTAGAAGAGAACTCTCTAACTATTCTAGTATACTTAAATAACTATAATCTAGATTTACTATTTAGTAGCTATAGTTTATATAGTACATAGAATATATCTACCTAAATAGTAAGCTATATAGTACTAGGTAGTAGTAATAAGTATTAGAGGACTACTTAGAGCTCTAGAGCTACGTTAGATACTCTAGATTTACTAAGTAATTCTAGTTACTCTTACTATAATCTCTAAGTTACTATACCTAACTTTAGACACTAGGCTATATAGTTAAGGTATATTAGACGCTAATATATTGTCTATACTAACGTTATATAGCTAGAATACATATATAGTATATTACTACTTTAGAGAGTTTATAGAAGGCTAGAGAATAATAGATAGAAAAGGCGTAAGTTAAATTATAGTTAACGTAATAGTACAAAGAGTTTACTAGAAAAGAGAGAATAAAGTTCTAGTGTCTAAAGAACTTATTAACTAGAAGAGTTTATTAGATTATATAGATCTAATAGTTAGGTAAAGCTAAGTTCTATAGGTAGTATAAAGCGTAAATAAAACTATAATAAATAAATATATATATAACGCGTCTTCTCTATAGCTACTACTAAGTTTATACCTATATAGCCTAAGATAACTAAAATAAAGTCTATTTCTATTTAGATACTTTAAATTATTAGCGTATTATTATTAATACTATAGCTACTTCTAGAGAAAGAAGTATATCTTTCTATTTATCTTTATTAACGTGCAAGAGTATTTCTACAACTAGTATACTTATAGAAGGCTTACTAATAAAATAACTTTCTAAATTACTACTACTATAAAAAGCTACTATAGTATCTACTACTAGAAGCTTCTTAGACCTTTATTTCTATTATAGCTAATTTAGTTTATTACGTTTAAGATACAAAACTAATAGTAGTTATCTTAGTAGTTTAGACGCTAAGTTATACTATAGAAGCTCTAAGTCTAGTAGTTTAAAGTATAGAAAGTTTATAATATTATTATAAGAGCCTCTTATAGTGTAGTTAAAAAGTGTCTTAAACTACTTTAGAATATCTACTATATTTATCTATATAGTAGTTATAGTAGATAAAGTATTTATAATATTTTTTAAAAGATCTCTTATACTAAAGATAGTAAGACTAGTATCTACTACTATAATTATTTATACGCTGTATCTTTTAGTATTCTTTCTTAATAAGTTATTAAACTATAAATCTAGCTACTTATCTTTAGCACTATTATATAATTAAATATAGAGTTTAAGAATACTCTAGAGCTAGTAATTATTCTAGAGTAGAGACTTTTGTATTTAAGCTAGATATAGCTAAATTATTCTTTCTAGGCACTATAGACAGGCTAGTAAAGTTCTATCTTTAAATAAAAGTATGTCTATAGAGACCTAGAATAAATATATATTATAAGCTATTATATTTACCTAGCTATACGTAGTAGTAGTGTTGCTATTTAATAGATAAAGATAGTAATTCTTAAGTCTATTAATATTTTAGAAGTAGATATAAATGTAATTACTACGTTTAGCTAGACTATCTAGTATCTAGTAAAATATAGTTAGGTATACTTAAGCAGTCTTAAATAACATTTTCTTAATAACTTTAAGATATCTAGTAATATTACCTAATAGTCTAAACGTACTAATAGTTAAGAGTATACTTTTCTCTACTTATTTTCTAGGCTAAGACCTTAACTCTTTAAAGGTAGAGACTATAACTAATATTAGCTATACATTCTATAACTATATTAGTACTTATACTACCTTCTATAGATTAAGAAACCTCTGCGCTAATAATAAAGACTTTATTCTCTCTAGGCTTAAGAGCTATATAGATAGTAGATATATATATTATAGTAGTATTATTATTAATAAAAGTATATACGTATTACGTAGTTATTAAAGGCGTAGATAGAGTTATATAACTACTACATTATATAGTTAGAGAAGTAGAATGTAGATACGCGTCTAAAACGTAAAGAGAAGCTTCTAGTTATCTTATTAGCTATAAATAGTTATTAATAGCTATAGATCTACGTAACTAATAGAAGCTATAATAATAGTATATAGATACTATGTATTTGTATATATTCTAATTAGAGATAAGTATTAAGATTAAATTAGGTATAAGATAAAAATAACTTAATTTTTAAGTAGTTACTCTATATTTATAATTAATCTTATAGAAGGTAAACGTATATATATAATTACTTATATAGGTTAGTTAGAAATATATATACTATCTAGGTTATTACTAAGCGCGAATTAGTACTTAATTAGTACTTATACGTAGTAATAGACAAACGTAATTATAATATATATTAAGATAAATATAGGCACTATATATATATTATAAGAATATTAAGTTAGTACGCGCTATATTTAGAGAGAGATAATATATAGAATATTTACTTTTAATATATATATATAATCTATAAGTAGATTATATATATAGAATCTATATATAGAATCTATATTAGAAATCTATACTAAGAATTAACGCTAAGAATCTACGCTAAGAATCTACGTTAAGAATCTACATTAAGAATCTATATTAAGAATCTATATTAAGAATCTATATATAGAATCTATATAGATAATCTATACCTAGAATCTATATATTAAATATATGCCTTTTATTATTACACTAGTCTATACTTATAGTTCTTATACTACAGCGTTCTTAGTAAGTAATTCTACTATTAGTAGAATACTAAAGCATATATTACTATTAATAAGATTCTTATACTTATAGTACTCTATAGCGCGTCTAAGTAGTTATAAGATATATTAATATAAATAATAGCCTATTTTTAATAGTTTACGCGCCTTAGAAAGATAGTATAATAGGTTAGAAGTATAGTAGATAGAAAGTAATTATTATTACGCTAAGCTTTTCTATCTAATACTATATCTAATATTATTTACTTTCTATAGTTCTTTTCTCTAAGCGCGCTAGAGATAGTTATTATCTATAAGTGTACATGTAAATGCAATAGTGTCTACATTATATATATATTATATAAAAAACTAAACTTACTTATTCTAGGTTCTCTTTATAGATAATCTAGTTATATAAGTAAAACTCTTAAGTAGTATAATTACGTAATCTATAAGGTTTTTCTTATATCTAGTGTTACTAATTACGCTAGACAAATTACTTAAATACTTAATCTACTTCTAGTTAACTATCTTCTCTAGTAGACGCTTATGCAAGATATAGCTAGTAAGAATATTTCTAGTAGATAATAGGTTATTAAAGGTCTAACTCTTATGTTATAGTAACTCTTAGAATATATTAAGAATAAGTATTATTCTTAGTACTTCTAGCCTATTTACACTACTACTATTAGTAATATATTAAATATAAACTAATTATATAGATATACTAACTATAAAGTTCTACTAGCTTCTATTAGAAAGGTAAGCGTCTAACTAATCTTATTTACTATATATTAAGTTATATTTTCTCTCTTTATAAAAGAGTTTATATATTTTAAGTCTTAGTTAGTATTAGAGCGCTTATTAAACTAGTTCTTAAACGCTTTATAGTAAAGTTATTTAAGATTTAGTCTAGTACTCTACTACTTAGCCTTAGCTAGGTACGTGTACTACTTAAGGCTAGTATAAGTAACTAGATTCTTATCTTTAAGAAGGCGCACTATTCTATTATAATATACGCTAAACTTAAATACTAATACTATTACTATTATAGAATATATAGTTAAGTCTTATTAGGTAAGAGTAGTAGTAGTGCGTAGTGTTATTTTTATCTCTAGCAATTTCTCTTAATCTACTATAGCTAGAAGTAATAGTAAGACTTTTAGTTAAGCTTTAGCGTTTAGGTTAAAGTCTTTCTAGACTTTCTTAAACTCTACTAAGCTAGCCTTACTAAGACTACAGAAAAGCGCCTTAATAAGCCTATTATATAAACTCTTAATAGCTACACCTTATTCTATATTTAGTTAGGCTAGAAGCTTTAGCTTAAATCTCTACTATATACTCTAAATTCTAGTAATATCTAATTTTTTAAATATATTACTAACGTTAATATTAGTAATAAAGTACTTAAGCTCTATAATAGAGCTACTAAAGAGAATAGGCGTAGGTAGAGCTATTAACTACTTTATCTATCTAACTCTAGCCTTATAGCCTTTATTATTATTATTCTTAAGTAGATCTATTTAGGTTAGTAACTATATAGACTAGAAAGGTAAATACGTACCTTAGTAACTAGATAAGAAACTACGTTAATTAAACATAATTTATCTAACGTAATTATAAATATAGTTAATCTTTACTACTACTACGCTACTAGTATTAAGAATATTTCTAAAATATATACTAATCTATAAAGAGCTTATATTATATAAGGTAAGAAGAGATAGAAGAATATAGTATACTTATATAAACTTCTTAAGAATATAGACTCTATCTAAAGTAAGAGAATCTACGTTATTAAGAGGTAGTGCTATAAGATTCTAGAACATTAAACTAGTAGTATCTATCTATCTACTCTTATTTATATACGTATATATATTATTAACTTATTAGAGGTATAAAAGTAGTAGATAGCTTATTCTACTCTACTTTATTAGTATATAGTTAGAAGTAGGTAAAGTATCTCTTTTATTAAAGTTAGATTTCTTATCTAATTTAGACCTAGAGTATTTAGAAATAAAAAGACTCTCTCTATTAGAATTATTATCTATAGCTAAGTTAGGCTCTAGAGTATAGTAAAATATATAGGTAAGCTTATATACACTTAAAAAGTTATACCTAGCTAAGTAGCTACTAGTACTAGAGTATTAGAGTTAGAGAGCTATATTCTAGTAAGTATATCTCTAGCTATATTATAACTAGCGTATCTAAAAAATTTTAGTTATTAAGATAGGTATTATTACTAGAATATATACTACTATATAATATTACGTATAGCTAAAAAGGCGCTAATTACAATACCTATATTAATAATATTATTTTTACTAATATTTCTCTTTCTCTATCTTAATATAATCTACTTTCTATAGCAGCTACTATTTTGCTCTACTAGTCTAATATTACTATTCTATATACTTCTCTTACTTAAGATTCTATAGTCCTCTCTTTCTTTACTTAGTTAGATATTAACCTCTATAGATTAACGTACTAGTAGTATATCTACCTAACGTATTTATCTCTCTATAGAGGTATAGTAAATTATACAAAACTAAATACTCTTTATAGAGAGTAATAACGCTCTCTCTAAGTATATTAGCTAGAGTACTATTAAGCGTAATAGTAAAGTTATTCTAGTTAATATTAAAGCTAGTAATAATCTTATTAAAGGTAAACTCTTTATAGATATAAGCTTCTCTACCTTCTTACTATTATAATATCTACTAATAGTGCTAGTTCTTATAAACGCTTAGTAGTATTTAACTATTTAGAAATACTAATAGAAGCTCTAGTATGTACTTATGTATAAAACTTATAACACTTTACTTTATAATAAAGCTACTTATATAGTCTCTCTATAGTAAAGGCTATAAGCTATCTATAATAACTAGTTATACTTAACTTAGTAGTATAGTAGTTACTTTATAAACTATAGAGAACGTAATAGATATTATATATACTAAGTTAGCTTACTTCTTTAAAGTAGCTATTAATATTATTAAGTTACTATTCTATAATACTAGAATAGCTAATCTTATTCTTAGTAACTATTTATATCTAGAGGTAGAGGTATCTAATAATATTAAGAAGGTGTATA
>NW_026056316.1:0-6644 GCF_023757985.1 Alternaria ethzedia | reverse complement strand
GATATATACTTAGGCCTTCTATAGAATAGAAGCTAGCCTATAATTACTTATAACTTATTACTATAGCTGTCTGCTAGTAGTTAATTATTAAAAGAAAAATCTATCTAGTATATTCTATACGCGTACGCTAGAGCTTCGCTAAAGATAAGCTAAACTATATTTAGGTGCGTATTAATAAAGTCTTCTATATCTTTCTTAGATTTATTAGATAGCTTCTAGCTATCTAGCTTAGGTATTCTTAAAAGAGTATTAGCTATAACGTTCTTCTTACTAGCTATATAGATAATATTAAACTTCTATATATTAAGAAGTATAAGCTACTAAGTAATTAGAGCTTTAGAAAGATCTATTACGCTTTATTAGAGTTGCGTAATAAGTGTCTTTACGTCTATTTTAACTTAGAAGTTTACTTTATAAATATAGAACTAAAACTTCTTTAGAGAAAGTAGAAGAGCCTTATATTTATACTTACTTAAATTCTAATTTCTCTTAGTAGTAGACTAAACTCTACTCTTAAAGTGTATAGAGTAATAATAGCTATTTAGGTTAAGCTATATAATAACTATACTCTAACTCTTCTTACTACTATTAACTATAAGAATAATCTTTTAGATAAGCTTAGTGTAATTAATAGAAACTAGCGCTAGAGTAGTTATTAGAGCTGCCTTAAGATGTTCTATTACCTACTTCTACTCTAGGCTTTATTTAAATAGTATATTCTTATAGAAAAGCTTAAATAAAGAGACTATAATAATAGTAAAACCTAGTACCTATACTCTATAGTAAACGTAGATTCTAAGAAATATTTAGACTTTCTTAGCGTTGCAATAATCTAGCTAACGCGTAATCTTATTAATCTTCTTCTTATTAGAGTAGTAGCTATATTTATTAATTTAATAGCTAATAATAATTATAGAGAGATAGTAGAAGTTAGACTTATAGTCTAATATTATTACGCCTACGCGCTTAATATCTATAAGCACTTTATTAATATTTAAAAGGTGTTTAGTAATAAACTACCTTATACCTAGTTCTACCTTATAGTTACTGTAGTGCTTCTTTAGCCTCTTAATATATACATTATTAAGGTATAGTATATACCTATTAGAGATATAGTCTCTATAAATCTTTGTTATAACACGTATAAACTCTACTAGAGAGTTTATTATATTTATTAGAAGTATATACTATTGTATAAGTTTTAATAGTATTAAAAAGGCTATTATATCTCTTAAGTTCTTATATAGTTCTACTTAGTTATACTCTAAGAAGAAGTCTAATAGGCTTATAATAACGCATTTTGCAAATTTCTCTAAAAACTTATTAGAATTAGGTAGTAGGTTAGCGTTATAAATTGTAACTCTATTAAGTTTTTAAGTATTATTAATTAGGCAATACTTCTTATCTTTCTTAGTAACTAAGAACTATAGGTTGTAATACTAGCTCTTATATAACTCTAAGGTACCTCTATTAATATAGTTCTAAATTATATTAATTATAACCTACTAAAGCTTTCTTAGAATAGAAAACTAGTTAGCTCTCTAGACTTAATGTAGTACTATATTAATAATAACTAGAGAGATAACGTCTTTACTAACTCTTCTAGATTCTCTAAAGTTCTAGGCTAGTACTACTTCTTATTAGTAGAGAACCTCTAAGAGTATATCTTTCTCTACTAGTAATAACTCTAATAAGATTTTTATCTCTAAAATGTATTTAGGTATTATTTAAGTGCCTTAGAGAAATGTAGCGTATTATAGCTTAAAATACTTAGTAAATAGAGCTAATTAGCTATTAGTATTAAGTATTTACTTTACTACTACTTTCTTCTTCTAGTCTAACTACCTTTTAATAGGTTGCGTTAGTTAGCTAGAGTTATTAATAGGTTTAATCTTAACGCCTTTGCGCTTATAAGCTCTATTAATCTAAGTATTATTTAGCTAACTTACTATATACTTAGTAGGCAGGCGCGTAGGTTTACGCAATACTATAACTATATTAACCTTTAGTGTAAGGCCTTTATCTACTTTAGCTAGGTTCTTTACCTAGAAGAACGCCTTACTTTGTTTTATAGTGTCTTTATTACTAATACTCTCTATAATATTACTTAGAAGTTAGACTAATAGCTTTTTAATATCTTCTATCTTAAAAATGTATAAGCTTTTATTATCTCTTATTAGTAGGCTTCTATTAGACCTAAGGCCTATTAACTTGCTATTTAATCTTAATAAGTACGCTATTAGATCTTTTCTAGAAGCTCTGCGCTTTTTTTATAGAATCTATTTACTAATAAGTTATATAGGTATCTAACTACTATTTAGTCTACTATCTCTAACCTTTTCTATTATTATACTTACTACCTCTATATACGCGCACGCTGCGCTGCCTACTAGCTCTTTAGTTATATGCTAGAGTATAGCACTAGCTACTATACTCTTATACCTTTTTCTAATATAAGTCTAGTATAAAAACTAGAAGCTATAAGCTTATTACTTCTAGTATATATAAATCTTATATTAGCTTAGCTATCTACGCTAAAGATATAATAGTACGTTAATCTATTAGTTGTATACTTAATACGCGCCTAAGCGTCTGTTAGAAAAGAGTTACCTAGAATAATTAGATTAGTGTAGAATTCTATAACAAAGAAGTTTATTTAAACTTTAATATACTCTATAATAATAGAGATACTCTAGATAATACCTATAAAGCTTGCTGTACTTCTATTTATAGTAACTATCTAAGTAGCCTTTATACTACCTAGTAGTAATATAATTAGTAATATAGCTCTCTTAGCTACTTCTCTCTTAATAGTATTTAGCTTAGCGCCTAAGTCTAAGAGGTAGAGAAAAGAGTTCCCTCTAATATTAATAAAGACCTTTAGATAGTCTTAACGCAAGTGCTTAATATCTATTAGTTAGTTATACACTTAATTATCTCTTAGGTAGTTATAATCTACGTCTTTAGAGTTGTACTCTTAGCCTTAATTTATAATAATGTACTATTACATATAGCTAATCTTCTAGTTAGTTTAGTATTCTACCTTTAGGCTATAGTAGTTAACTACTCTACTAGCTTTTACTTCTACTAGTATATAGTTAGAAAGAGTGCTAAGAGTAATTATATTAACCTTAGCGTCTAAGAGCTTATTAAACTTCTATTCTTCTTTCTCTTCTTACACCTTCTCTTATCTAGCCTGTTACCTTAATATCTTAATAATATTAACTTTAAACTTATTTAGCTTCTTATTTATATAGTTAGAGTTAAATAGCGTCTTACAGACTTTAGGTATATTACTAAGAAGAGTACTAATTTAAAAAGAGATTAAAGTGCCTAGAATACTATAAATTATAGCCTATGCATTAGGCTTAAGCTTATTAATAATCTTACACTTTCTTAGTTACTTATTAGTTATCTTAGGCTTTAGTTCTAATTATTCTTATAGTATTCTAGATGCTCTATTATCTAGTTATATAAAATTGTCTTCTTTACTAAACTAAATAACTCTTTTCTTATTTAGCGCCTAATAGCTTAAAAAGTATTCTATTCTATTCTTATAACCTTAGAAATAAGAGATATAATTATTACTAGGTTTTTATAGTATTATCTTCTTCTAAACCTTAGAAGAATTATAAGATACTATCTTCTTAGGTTCTAAGAATACTCTAGAAATAGTTATAGCTATAATAGTATTATTATATTAATTTAGGTTTACTAGACATAGGTAGTAGTCTAATTTATCTTTAGTAAAGATACTTAAAAGCTTCTAGAATTGTTCTACGTTATCTACTTAGAGGCTTCTAGTAGAGTCTAGCATAAGCTAAACTAAAATAGTGTTATTCTCTACACTAATTAAAGCCTTTAGGTTACTAAACTAGGCGTTAACTATAAGAGAGTTAATATTCTTCTTTAGAAATTATTACTTAATCTTAGCTAAAATACTCTTAGCCTATAGTCTCTAGCCTAGGTTATTAATATAACTCTAGAGGTTCTCTAGCGTACTCTACTAAAGTATGTTCTATTTATCTATATAAAGCTAGCTCTTATCTATATACGCTTAAAGAGTTAGGTAGTTCTACTTATAATAGTTACTCTTATTATATATCTAATAATTTATAGTTACTCTAAGAGCCTATCTATTTGTAGTACCTTAATTATATCTAGTTTCTAGATTCTAAAAGTCTTAGAAGTTGTTGTAGAAAGTCTAACTAGTATTCTATTAGTAACTACTATATTACTACTACTGCTAAGGTTAATACTAGTTATTTAGCTAGAATTACCTCTAGCTTTAGAGTAGGTACGCTCTTAGGTAGTTTGCGCGTTTATTAGCTTAATAGTCTACTTTACTACGTATATTAGTATTATTTATAAGTTTAGTTTTGTAGTAGGTCTACTAGATCTTTTATAGTTCTATTTCTAGGCTAGTATAATTAATCTTTAGGTTAAGCATCTTATTAACTAAGTTATCTACCTCTATATTAGTAGGTACTTTTTCTAGAGAAGACTAGAAGGTATAGAGCCTAAGCAGCTTGTCTTAGAGTAGAACGTTAAGCTTAGGTAGCTAGAAAGCCTACGTGTAGTTATCTTAGAGAGTTAGTGCTAGTTACTAAAGTTACTAATAGGCTATTAGCTGCGCTAGATTAAATTTAACTTCTAGAATAATCTCTTTAACTACTTTAGAGAGGTTAAGTATATAAGCTTCTTTCTCTACCTCTAGATAGGTAGTAAGGTAGTTACTAATCTTAGTATAGTTAAATGCCTTTAGGTTGTTAGTCTTTAAACTAAACTTATTAAGTATCTTTATAGTATGCCTAAAGAGTAGTCTCTTAACTAGGTAGAAACCTTAGTAATCTTTATTAATAGTTAATACTTTAACATAGCGCTTACTATAAATCTAAAACTTTTATAGATACTTCTTAATATTTAGATTAGACCTTACTTAGTACTAGAGAAGCTAGTACTTAAAGTACTTAGCCTAAGCTTTCTATTAGTCTTTATTATTAGTATAAAAGAGCTTTCTAAGAGCCTCTCTAAACTTCTTCTAGAATTTAGTAACTAGAGTGTTAGAATATTTATTTAAGGCTTAGATAATTACTCTCTACTTAGGTTTATAGTGCGCTAAAAGGTAATTAATCTTTATTTTATCTATAAACTTATAGTACTTTAATATGTTCTTAAAACGCTTAAGAAACGTAGTAACGTTAGTTCTATTAAATACTAGAACTATCTCTAATAGGTATAGAGAAAGCTAGGTAGAATAGACTAGAGAGTAATTGCCTAGCTACTAGAGAAACTAAGCTATTATCTAAAGAAGCTTTACTATATTATTATTCTAGAGTTATACTAGAAGTTATGCCTAAGGCTACTAGCTAGTAGTGCCTAAGAACTCTAGAATATCTAGTATCTTAATATTCTTCTAGAATAACGTAGGTGTTACTTTAGATTTTATAAGCTTAGTTTAGAGAGGTAAAGATAGTTATTTAGTAAACTAGGCTTTTAAAGAGGCTTTAGTAACTAACTTAGATTATTTATTAACTTTAGCCTTATTAGATTAACTCTTACTTATTTATACAAGGTAGTACATAAGTATTATAAATAGTATAATAGCTAGTGTAAATGTTAAACGTATAAGTGCTGTTAATTAGGTTTAACTATTTACTTACTAATAAAGTTAGATATCTTTTACTAGAAGAACTATTACTACCTTTTTTATATACTATAATAGCTTTCTACTACTATCTTATTATTTAGCCTCTTCTTTTCTAGCTATACTAGAATTAAGATCTACTACGTTAGCCTTTCTAACCTTTCTTAGGTCTTGTTATTTATTCTTAGTAGAATAATATAGCTATATACTTTCTATTATATTATTTTCTATCTGTGTAGCTGTTTAAAAGGTAATTAGTCTAGTCTAAACCTCTTATCTAGCTCTTTATATTGCTTAGTGCAGCGCTACTATAGCTATATTATCTATTAGCCTACGTAGTAGTTATTATTATCTAATTATTTATATTATTAGAGGTCTCTTAGTGCGCCTACTTCTTAGGTATCTATACTATTAGGTTTCTATAGCTTACAGTTTACTTCTACGTGTTTCTTAGGTATACTATTTTATGTATTATCTTATTCTCTATTTTATATACTTACCTATTACTTATTCTATTATATTACGTAATAATTATATTTCTTCTAAAGCCTAGTTAAACTATTATTCTAATAAGTCTTTAGTAGGTAAAATACGCACTTAAAGATAGCGCGTAGCTTTTCTAAAACAAAAGGCTAAATAGGTTAAGTTTTAGTTAGTTGCTATATATAGTAGAGAGACTAGAAGTATCTCTATTAGAATAGGTGCTTAATGTAGTTAATTATATTATATATATATATATAGTTCTTTTTCTTATCTAAACGCTATTTAGACCTAGCTTTCTCTAGCGCACTAACTCTTAAGCCTAATAGCTGTTCGGCCTATTATTATGTTACTAGTTTTACTACTACACTAGCACTCTAGTCTTCTAGCACTCTAGTAAACTCTAGAGCTAACTAATCTATAAATATTTTAAAATTAATATATACTAATATCTTACTAGCTATTCTATCTATTAAGGTTCTACTAAATATACTTATTATATTTTATTAAATTAGTA
>NW_026056315.1:0-6675 GCF_023757985.1 Alternaria ethzedia | reverse complement strand
CAATTAGATTTACTAGGAATTTTTCTAATTTGTTAAGAAATAATAATAAGTGCAATCTTAACAAAGCTTAATAATAAAAAGATAATAATAACTAAGTTATTATAATCTTTATAATATATAGTTAGCTTCTTTAATAAATTAAAAACTTTTTCTTTACTTATAATATAAAGTATACTATAAGATATTTCTACTTATTCTTTATTATTTTTTCTAAATATTAACTATGTAAATAATTTAGAGCTTATAAAAAAGTACTAACTTATCTACTACTTTTTTTATAATTATATAATATTTTAATTATTAGTAATTTAATAGTGTCTCTCTTAAGTTTTTCTTTAGTTTTTAATTTAGAGCTTATTATATATTAGATATAAAGCCTATTTATATTTGTATTAAAAAAGTACTAGTAGAGATAGAAAAAAGAATATTTTATAGCTTCTTTTCTTTCTTACTATAATATTAGGTACTATATAATAATATAGTAAATAAATTTCTAGCTAGCGCTAAGTTTATAATATTATTATTTATCTAGTTATAGCTAAAAGTAAAAATAAATTTATTTTAACTCTTAGTATTCTATATCTAAGTATTTTTTCTATTTTTACTAACTCTTATAGATACTAATACTATATAAGAAACTAATTATACTTTACTTCTAATTATAATAATAGAACGCTAGAAAACTTTTATATATATTAAATTAGCTTACTTTATAAACTTAGTAGAAACTAGTTTAAGTTTAAAATAACTAGTATTAGTTATAGTATATATATATTTAGTAGTATAAATTAGTAAATATATTATATTTAAAGTTTTATTAGACTATCTCTAATAAAATTCTACTAGTCTTACTACTTCTTTTAACTTCTTATCTTATTACTTTTAACTTAAGTAAAACAAGTTTAGTTTTTTAAATTAAAGTCTATTCTTTAACTACTTTTTTTCTAAAGGTTATTATATAATACGCTTAATACTCTAATATAAGTAGAGCTAAAAAGATCTATAGCTTATAGTAAGAAAAACTTTATAGTATAGTATTTATTATTACTATAGTATTTGTATAAGCGCCTTTTTCTTTTTTATATTTATTTATTAGTAGTTACTTACTTTAGATATAACTAATTTAAGAAGATTCTATAAACTCTTCTTATATATACTTTAGTAAGTTCTTAATTTAAAGTTACTTTTACTTATTAATTATCTTAACTAAAACTTATAAAAGTTTTATTTTAACTTTATATAGTCTTAGTTTCTTTTTTTATTTTATATAGTTTATTAAGTTAATAATTATTTAGTTTTCTAAAATAACTATACGTATTATAAGCGATGTAAATTTTAAATATAAATTATTATTAAACTACTATATTCTTAGATACTTATTCTTAAAGTCTTTCTTATTAGAAGTAAGCTTTATAGAAGTAGTATTTAATTTATTAATAGATACTTTACTACTTTATTTAAATTTTATAAAGCTTTTTAGAAGTATTCTTTTAGTATATTATTAGAGAATTATTTATCTAAGAACTTTTATAATATAAACTTATATTATATTAAATTTTCTAAAGTAACTTATCTGTAATAGTATTATATATATAACTTTTCTTCTTAGCTAAAAGATAATATATTTTAGCTAGCTTTTAAGCTTTTCTTTATAATAGTTTAGCTTATTTATTCTTTTAAGCTAAAGTTTTAAGTAGTTACTATAATCTTAAGTAAAGAGTAAGAGGTATAGAATCTAGTAAGTTAGTATAAGTTAACTATAATATTTTATAGTAGAGTAATAAGAAGAAAAAAATATTTTAAAAGTTCTATTCTTAAAAGCTATTTATTTAAAGAACTAAAGTAGCTAAGGTATAACTCTTTATATTATCTAAAAGAGAATACACTAAACTAGTTTTAAAGAACTTAGTAACTTAGCTTAATAAGCCTTTATACTATAATATACTATTTTTTAAAAGAGCTTTTAATTATTACTCTCTAGATTAGCGTATATCTTTTTAGATAGTAAAAAAAAAGTAAAGTTTTATAATTTAAGTAAAGTCTATATTATTATAATAATCTTATATTAAGATATCTTAATAGTAGTTACTCTTAGTAATTTTAAAATTAAGATTTTAGTTTTTAACTTTAAAGCTTTTAAACTTACTTAAACTTATTTTTCTAAGTAAAAACTAGAAGTAGAATTTTTTAGTTTTAGCTTAAGATTATAGTTTAATTCTAAAAATTATAAAATACTTTTTTAGTACTTTATTTAACTTTAATAAAGTTAAAAAAGTTAAAAAAAGCTTATAATAGAAAATAGAGTAAGGTTAATTAATAGAAGTAGTTTATATAAGTATATAATACTCTCTCTAGATCTTAGAGATAGAGCTTACTACGTTATATCTTATAATATTATACTATATTATAACTAATAAATAAACTTTTAAGCTATTAAAACTAAGCCTAATAGACTTAAACGCCTCTTACTATCTACTTATACTTTCTTTTCTTATATATTTATAATAAAGACTTATAATTAATATTAACTTATTTATTACTACTAATAATATATAGATAATACTTAGTAGTACTACTATATTATATATAGTTCTTCTTAAAAGCAAGCGCTACTACTACTTTTATTATAGTTATAATTACTTAAAGGCTTAAGAAAATTCTAGAATTAGTAGTAGTAATATATCTATAATACTATAAAAGAGCTATATATCTTCTATAGCTTAATACGCTAGCTAAATACTTTAAAAAGATTTTAAATATATCTATAGTCTATTAGACTAGTTACGCATTCTATTATAAGCTTATTAATAAGCTATTATTACTTTATTATCTAAATAATCTATCTTACTTATATTATTAGCTTAATTATAGGTTTATAGTTATTATTATTATTAATTACTAGCCTATATAAAAGCTACTATAAGTATAGCTTAAAGTATAGTAGTAAATAAAATAATAGTAGAGAGAGTAAAAGACCTCTAAGCTTTAAACTTAAATAGCTTCTCTACTATAGTTAGAATATATAGTATTTAATTCTTATATTAATAAATAAGTACTTTATAGTTTATAAAGTTTTATTAATAATTAGTCTATTTAGAACTTTTACTAGTAGTAATAAAGTTTAGCTAGCGTATATACTATACTCTAGTATACTTTTTTATAAAACTACTTATTAGTATAATAAAAATAGAGCTTAAGTAGTAAATATTAATACTCTTAGATATATTAGATATATAGTATTATACTATATTATCTATATTAAACTTAGAGAATAACTTAGTATAATAGTATACTTTAAGTATTATTTTTTTAAACTAGTAAACTTTTATAAAATAGTTTATAAAGTTAAACTTACTTATTTTATACTTAGTAATAACTATAGTAGTCTTAGTTATAGTAAATATAGAATAGCTTATAAGCGTTTTAGAGATAATAAAAGCTTTTATAGTTAATATTACTATATTAATAAGTAAGTAGAAGATATAAAAGATATAGAAGCTATAAAAGATATAAAAGATATAGAAGATATAGTAGATAAAGAAGAAAAAAGAAAAGAGGTAAAGAAAAAGTAAATATTTTTACTTTTCTATAACTATAGCTAAAAAGTCTAGTATAATTATATATATAAGACTCTTCTACTATCTTTAGATAGCTATTACGTAATAAATTTAAAGTTATTTTACGTAAAATTAAAGGCTATAAACTACTATACTTTACTACCTTTCTACTTTATAGCTTTATTTTAGAAATAGCTTTAAATACTTAAGTTCTTAGA
Source organism: Alternaria ethzedia (assembly GCF_023757985.1). NCBI lineage: Eukaryota > Fungi > Ascomycota > Dothideomycetes > Pleosporales > Pleosporaceae > Alternaria > Alternaria ethzedia. Next base: position 2,900 of record NW_026056315.1, on the reverse strand, counting down.
TATTTATTACTATTTCTTTATAGTTATAGCTCTTTTTACTTTCTACTTCTATATAGAGTTTCTAAGAAGTAATAAGATATATTTATAACTTCTAAATATTCTCTTAGAAATATATAAAATATATACTCTATTACACTTCTTTCTTTATAGTTTTTAGATTAAATTCTAGCTCTTTACTTTTATACTTTTATATAAAATTTAAGAGCGTTAAACTTTATAGCTTAGTTTTAATTTCTAAAACTTTTAAAAGAATATATACTACTACTTACTATAAAATAAAATATTCAGAAAATATACCTATATTATAATTATATACTATATTACTTAACTACGTTATATCTATATTTCTACACTAGTACACTTAATAAAGTAATAAGTATATAATACTAGTTTATAGAAAGAAACTTTTAAAATTTAAATTTAATATATAAATATATTTAAACTTTAAAGTAGTATAACTAAGCTAATAAAGATTTAACAATTAAGTTTTAAGTCTAAGCTATAGAAATAAAAGTATAAATATTAGTAAGAAATTATATACTAAGAATAAAGTTTAACTATTAACTATTTCAAAATTTCTAAAAAGCTCTCTAAGTAAACTCTCTAAAATTCTAGAAATAGTATTAAAAAGAGTTTTAGAAAATAATATAAAAAAATAGAGTTAGAAGTTTTTTACTTACTTAAAAAGATATAGCTAGTTAAAGTTAAGATTTTCTATTACTCTTTCTCTTAACGCTAGTCTACTAGCGTTTAAAGCTTACTAAAAATAGATAGTTATAGACTATTTTTAAAATACTAGAAATCTTTATTCTAGCTAGTCTACTTATCTAGTTATATATCTTTAGAAAAGATAACCTTTTTTATACTTCTTTATTTTATTTTCTCTACTATATAGCTTAGAAGGTTTTGCTTTTACTTATATAGCTTTTACAAAATATATATTAGTTAGAAGAATAGAAAAAAAATACATATACTTAGATAAAAGATATTAAAAGTATATAATATACTAGTTTTAATTTATATAATTCTATAAATAGTTAAAATAATCTTTTAGAAGTAATTATTAACTTTCTAAATAAACCTAGAAAAGTAGTAGTATCTTCTATTAATTAAGAAAAATTAAATAGATTTATAATAAAGAAAAACTTATATAAATTTAGTTTATATATTTAGTATATTTTTACTAGCTAAAGCTTAGTTTACTTTTTTTATTAAAAATTTTATATTTAGTAAAAGCTAAAGATATAAAATAATATTATTAAAGCTATAGCTTTACTTTATAAAAGTAATAGTATACTAAGCTAAGACTTTTACTAAGTAATATTAAGATATATCTATACTAAAAGAATTTCTCTAAACTTAAGAAAGAAAAGTAATAAAACTTAGTTATAAAGAACTAATTTTAAAAGTAAGAACTAAAAGATATTATATTAATTTAATAGTTTAAAAAGAATACCTTTTAAATAGCTATATACTTTAAAAAAGCTTCTTAAGATTAGCTAAAACTAAACTAGATTATAGAAGCTTTTTACTAGAAATCTTTTTATATATAGCTTATTATATAAAACACTAATTATCTATAATTACTTTATTTTAAATAGCTAATTACATTATATAAGCTTAACTAACTAGCTTTTATACTTTCTTTAATATTAGTTAGATATAAAACTCTACTTTATAAAGAATTATATAAGTAAATCTTACTTTAGCTTTAATTAGCTTATATAAGTATTTACTATTATTTTAGATAGTCTAAATTAAATATCTTATCTATACTTTACTAATATAGTATTTCTAAATAAGTTACTATATTTAAAGTACTATATATAAGCTATTTACTAATATACTAGTATTTTTTAAATACTTATATTATTATATAATAGTCTATAGAAAGGTATATAGTAAAATCTTAAGTAAGCCTATTCTAGACTTAAGACGCTTTACTTTCTAGCTAATACTTAAGAGTATTATTTAGATTTTAGTAGAGCTTAGTAGTTACGTAGGCCTTAGAGTCTATACTATTTAGTATTACTAAGCTTTTATTAGCTATAATTACTTACTTTATAAGTAATTATATTATATTTTATACTATACGCGTGTTATTTTAATTTTAATTAATTATTATTACCTTACTTATAAAGCTATTTAGATTGAATAATATAAGATAAAAGTAGTTTCTATAATTAGTAAACTAGAAGAAAATATCTAATTAGCTATAGAACTTAATTACTATAATTATAGAGAGTTAGTGTTTTATAAGCTACTATAGTAGATTACTATGTTATACTATATTAGCTTATAACGCTAAGCTTAGTAAGAAATATTAAAATGTTAGATAATTACGTATACTATAAAATATAATATATTAATAGTTTAAATAAAAGTAGAAAGACTTTAGATAAAAGTAAAATAATTATATATAGTATAAAGTATAACTTAAATAGCTTAATAAAAAGTAGCTAGTATAAGTCTAAAGACTTATATAGCTTAATACTTTAAAAATTTAAAATACTACTCTTTAGTGTAGCTAGAATATAAAGTAGCTAATTCTATCTAGAATTACTTTAGATTTTACTTTTATTTAGAGTATTATATATATATTATAATTGTAAAGATTATAATAACTTAGTTATTATTATCTTTTTATTATTATTAAGCTTTGTTAAGATTGCACTTATTATTATTTCTTAATAAATTAGAAAAATTCCTAGTAAATCTAATTGCTTACGTAATTAAGATTTTAGTAGCTAGTTTTAATCTGCTACACTAGGAGATTCTAAAACACCTCTATTTGTCTTAGCCTAGTTAATATTAGAGTTATTACGTAATTTAATAACTCTTATCTTCTTATCTCTCTTTCTGCAATTGCTAAAAGATCTAGTAATAAACTAATTATTAGT
>NW_026056314.1:0-6692 GCF_023757985.1 Alternaria ethzedia | reverse complement strand
GCTAACGCTATCTATTTTTACTATATTAAGTTATTATTACCTATACTAAAGAGGTAAGTATTAATAGAATAAAGTTAGAAACTTTATAGATATAATAATCTTCTATAGCGTAAGACTATATTCTACTAGATAATATCTTTTAGTAATCTCTTTAGCTTAAGAATAAGAGTGCTACTAAGCTATAATATTTACTTCTATTCTAATATCTAGAAAAGTCTCTTAAGAATATCTACTAGATCTATAAGATTAATATAAATAATTTTTGTAACTAGTATACTAAACCTTACTTTAATATTTTAAGCTAAAAAATACTTTTTACTTAGATAAATCTATTACTAGATATAGTCTAGTAGTATTAGTATAGTATCTATATAATTCTAAACTATATATATAGTATTATTTCTATTACTATTACTAACTATAATAATAGTATCTTTACTAGTAGCGCTAATACTAGTAATAAAGTTAACTTTAGATAGTGTAAGTAGGTAATTAAGTAAAGAGCTAGTTAGAAATACGCCTCTACTCTAAAGTGTAGTTATAATATTATTTATATTTAGGTTTAAAAGAAATAGATATAAGTTTACTTTAGTATTAGCTTCTAGAATAACTTCTTTATTAACTCTCTAAATAATTATAAAAGACTAACTTATATATATAGCTTAGTATTAGATAATCTTTTATTAGAGTTATAGAGCTATATTAAAGATTTAATTCTTTAGTATACTAGACTTATACTCTATAATAGTAAGTAGTCTCTCTTTTATAAAGAATAAGAGTAAACTACTATTATATATAGTAATATTCTTACGTATAAGAGTATAACTATATTTATTATTTAAGAAAAGTATATAGACTAACTATTAGCGCTAAATAAAAGCTATATATTAAAAGTATATAGTAAGAGTAGTAGAATAGAATAATTTTATTTTAGCGTATAGATAAGTTAAGATAGATAGCTACTTTATAGACTAGTAGTAAATATAAGAAAGTATTAAATTTACTCTTTTAATTTTACTAGAATTATAATAATAAAGAAATAGGCTATATATACTTATTAGAAGTATATTTATAACTATTACTCTAATTATTATTTAATTCTTTATTAACTAGTAATAGTAATAACTTACTTTCTATAGTAGTATATAAGTCTATAAGACTCTAATATAAAGCTTATACTATTATCTAATATATAGTAGGCGTATATATAATTCTATAAGAATATATAAATTTATTTCTACTAATTAACGCGTTATATAGATTCTACACTTTACTTTATAATAAACTACTATTATTATCTTTAAAGATTAATAGACTAGATATTAAAAGTATATAGTTAGTAATAATATAGCTAGTATAAAGTTAGTGTAAGAGTAGAGAGGCTCTATTATAGAAGTACTTCTTAGTATTCTTATTTAGGTTCTTAAAGTAAAGTATATATTTCTTAATAGAAAAGCTAATATTATTTAAAAGTATAGTAACTAAAGGTCTATAAATATTAATACTTTCTACTCTAAATATATTAAAGATAAGAAGACTAGCTATAGTATACTAGTTAAGATAGTTAAACTTATATAAAGAAAAGCTAGAACCTTAGAAAGTTATAGCCTTAGCTTTTATATATATATTAACTAAAATAATAAGTATTATATATAGAAGAGTACTAATAGTATATAGAGAATACTTTAGTATACTAAAGACTTTCTACTTCTTCTATATCTATATATATTAGTAATAGATAAAATCTACTATAGAATATTAATAGGCTAGAATAATAAGTAAGCTAGAGCTTTAGTAGGTATAATACTTTATAATTACTATAAAGAACTTTTCTAGAAATATAAAGCTTTTTACTTATATATTTAGCTTTAGTCTTAGCTTTTAGTACTTTAATTAGTATATCTACTTCTTTAGTTATATTTATTTAGAGTAGTATAGCTAAGATATTATACATAGATAAGATATTACTATAACTATCTTATATACTTACTTAATCTACTTACCTTTTATATCTATATAGATATAAAACTTCTCTAGACTTAAAAAGTTAAACTACGTATAGATTTCTAATAATATATAGTACTTATTAGGTAGATAGATTTTAGAAATAAAGTAGAAATCTTAACTAGAAATACTAGAATTATAATTATAGTATTAGAACTTATACTAAAGAAAGTTAAATCTCTTTCTAGTTAGTAACTACGCGTATAGATTACGTTTCTACGTACTTTTCTAGATTAGTAAAATACTAATTTACTTCTATACTATAATACTATCTAATTATAATCTTTTTATTACTATAGAATTAGTTAACTAAATTAATTTTATATTATATAAATACTTAGTAGAGTAGGTTTCTTAGTAGCTAGAATAGAACTAGAAGTTTAAAGTTTATAAGGCGTAGCTAAACGCTAATAAAGTAGAATTATATAGTAGTTTACTCTTTAGCTTATATAATTTATATCTTTTTCTAAATTTTTATAATACTAGTATAGCTAGTGCTATACTAACTATTATCTATAAGTAATAAGCTCTTAGTACTATATATAAAGCGTAGACACTACTTTATAAATATAGCACTACTTTAAGAATTAATATAAAGCTAAGATATTTTACTATAATTATAAGCTTATACGTAATTACGTATCTAAAAGAAAACTTCTAGTAGTATAGAGGCTAGTGTAATAGGTATATTATAAGTTAAAATTATATTACTAGTAAGATACTACGTTATAGAAATAGAGAGCTATATAGATAGAGTTTTAAAGTTTCTTACCTAATCTAGAGCTAGGCCTAATTAGGTAGAGATTATAGATTTAATCTATAACACTACTTCTCTCTCTTTTTAGAGTAAGTTCTAATACCTAAAATAATATACTTTTTATAGTATATTACAAAAGTAATATTATATCTAAGTGCAAAAAAACTATCTATTTATAAAGAAGACGCCTATTTTATAAAAGCTACGTAGGCTAAAGTATTTTCTATATTCTTTATAGCGTCTACTAACACTATTCTTTATTATACTATTATATTTAATAGTAGAGTATATTAAGTAGCTTATTATATAAGGCGCTTAGAGCTATAGTTTATAGAGTAGTTATAGTAACGCTATAGAGTATAGAATTATCTAAAAGTGTTAGTATACTAAAGGTACAACGTCTTTATAGTAGTGCTATCTAGAATATTATAACTTTTACTACTCTTATCTTAATAACTATCTAGTAAGTTACCTAAACTCTAAGTTATTATTATATAACTAAACGTAGTAGATATTTATTATTAGAAAGCACGTTATATAAAGACGCTTAGTAAGCCTTTTCTATAAGAACTACTTAAATAGAGAAAGCGTTAGATTAACGCTAGTTATACTAAGAATAGCCTATAGTAATAGTCTTTCTATTATATAAGTAATATATTATAATAGAGTATTACGTAACTATCTATAAGATAAGTAGTTTTAACTAGTATTAGTAATTAGTATTTAGTGCGTAAGTAGATTATTAGTATAAGTAGATTCTATCTACTAGCTAGTGTATTAAACTTCTAATAAGGTCTAGGTCTAGCAGGTTTCTATTAGTAATATTTAATAATAAAGTCTATAGATCTAACTAGATTTATGTATAGTTTCTATAATAGATTATTAAGTTTTTCTAAGTAGTCTACTTAGTAAACTTTATACTATAAAAGACTTTTCTTATTTAGTTTAGAGTTATAGAGCTATTTGTTAATATAACTATTAAGTATAGCTTTAATAGTATACTTAGTATTATTATTAATATTAGAGTTAGTAAGCTTTATATATCTCTTATTATTAATTAGTTAACTAGGTAGTAGGTCTTTACTAATAGCGTAAAGTAACTATAGATAGAAAATATTATAAACGTATATTCTAGGTATTAGCGTAACTTTATAAGCTATATTATTAATAATTTATATAATAATAAAGAGGCTATAGTTCTTAAAGTTAAGAGACTAATTTAGTTAGGTAGTATAGAGGTTGTAGAAGTCTACTATAACGTAGTTACCTACCTTAAACTTAGAAGTAGAGTAATAATATTTATTAGCGTACTTAGCCTACTTAGCTTAGACCTAGATAAGCTATTATTATAGAAAGGCCTATAGAGTATTTAAGTAATTAGTAAATTTATCTACGTTAATATAGTTATATTAAGCTAGTGCTATAAGCTAAGCTTCTATAGCTTTAGTAGACTTAATACCTAAATATAGGTTATAGCTCTTAGTTATAATAAAGACTAAAACCTCTATACTAGTATTTACTATAGTATTAGCTTTAAACTTAGCTATTAGTAGTAGAAGAGTCTAGTTATCTTGCTTATAGTTAATATAAGTGCGTAGATACTACTTTAGAAATACGTTTACGTTCTTAGTTTAGCTATTAGTCTCTAGGTAATAGATAGTAGATAGCTTTAGTTTAGTTCTAAGCTTCTAATAGAGCTAGGTCTAGAAGTAAAAGGTAAACTAAGGTCTATAGTTAGAGATAATATATTCTAGGTATCTTTTCTCTTTCTATATAAACTTAATAAAAGTGTAAACTAGTATATTTATATAAAAGTTAATAATAAAGATAAACTTCTTCTTTTTACTTAGCCTATTAATAATAACTAGAATATTCTTATAAGTTCTACTATTATTAGTATAGATAGAAAAATAAGTAATATAGTCTATAGAGATTAACGTCTAATACTAGTTAGGTATAGATAGTAGGTATAGTAGACTATACTTGCCTTTATAGTGTAATTTAACTCTTTAGTAAGTAAGATAAGTTTATATATACTAGATAACGTTATACATTATCTATAGCTAGAAGTACTAGTAGATAAGTTTAGCGTAGGTCTTATACTTACTACTATATTCTCTACTATATAAAGATTAATAGACTTAATTTAAGATTTTAGTATAGATATTATTAAAGTTAGAGACGTATAGCTTACCTTAGATATATAGAAAGTTATTATAAATAGTATAGTCTTCTAGTTTAAGGCGTAGCTTATAGTTACTACTAGTAATATTAGTAGGTAATTAGTAAAGGCTATCTATCTTTACTTTAATAATAGCTTAAAGTAAAGTATCTTATAGATAGATAGCGCTAATCTTATCTATAAGATTACTAGCGTTATTAGACGTAACGTTATTTTCTCTCTCTAGACTCTACAGCTCTTTATTAATAACTAGAGTAAAGTTAAGAGTATTAAGAGCGTAGATCTTAAAAACTATCTCTATTTTACTATTACTATATATACGTTACGTAATATTAAGTACTAATAAGTAAGCGCGCTATAGGTAATAGTAAGCTAGAAATACTATATATTTTATATTAGAGCTCTAATAACTTATAAGAGTAGTAATACGTAGCGTAGAATTAACTTAATATAGCTTAATAACTATCTACTACTAGTATTATTAGTAATTATTATTAATATACTTAGATAGGTTACTAGAATAGCGTATAAGTGCGTCTAGTTTAGCGCTCTACTTTCTAGATTAGTATATAATCTTAAAATTAAATTTAGATATATACTTTATCTATTACGCTTAGTAGTAGTTAAGGCGCTTATTTATTATAAACATTTAGAGCGCTTAGTAATTAGAGAGAACCTTAACTAAGTCTAAGGTACTAGTAAGTTTAAAACGCTACTCTTTAAAAGTGTAAATAATAGTAAAAAGCTTCTTATTATATATCTTATAATTATACTTTATAGAATTTATCTTATAGAATATAAATATAATAAGCTAAAAGATATCTCTATATATCTAGAATAGAATAGCTATAGTTATAAAGTCTAAAGCGTTAGTTTTAAGCTATATCTCTAGGTCTAAATTAAAGTAAGTAAGTATACTAGCTATCTTAAAGAAGAGCTTAAAATAGTTAAACGTAGTAACTACTTTAGAGTTAGGTAATAGTAGAAAGAACTTCTTACTATTAGCTTTAGTAAGTTTAGTAAGAGAACGCGTAATTATAGAAAAGCTTTTAATAAATTACTAATAGAAGTTAGTAAACTTTAAGAAAGCCTAAACGTTTTTAATAGTTCTAGGTAGCTACTACTCTAGAACTATAGTAACTTTCTTAAAGTTTATTTCTAAGCTATTAGTTATTAAAATAAGGTCTAGATACTTTACTTATTTAGTAGAGAAGAAATACTTAGTAGTATTAAAGTATATTCTAGTCTTACTAATCTTACCTAACACTATTAGTATATAGTCTTTATACTTAGCTTTATTATCTAAGTATATTAGAATATTATTAAAGTAGGCTATATATATAATATTAAGGTAATTATAGAGAGTCTTATTAATAAAAGTCTAGAAAGTCTTTAGAGTATTATAAAAACTAAAAAGTATAACTAAGTACTTATAGAGACTATAACGCGTAAGAAACGTAGTCTTTTTCTTACTATCTTCTCTAACATAAATAGAGTTAAAGGTAGTAATAATATCTATAAGAGTTATAATCTATACCTTAGCTATTCTAGTAAGCGTCTTCTTAATTACTAGAAGTACGTTTTAGTTCTTCTAAGTAACTATATTAAGCTCTTAATAGTCTATATAGATTTATAAGCTTCTAGATAGCTTCTTAATAACTAAGATAAGTAATATATAAAGTAAGATACTAGATCTAATAAAGCTCTTACTAATTATCTTATCTATATATATCTTAACTACTATAGTAT
>NW_026056313.1:0-6692 GCF_023757985.1 Alternaria ethzedia | reverse complement strand
GGTATAAAGTACTTTAAAAAGGCGCGTACAAAGCTTATTAGTAAAAGATTCTCTATTCTAAGCTTCTTAGAAAGCTTATATAATAATAATAAGTACTCTAAAAGTATAGTTACTACGCTTCTTAATCTAGGTATACTTTAGCTAACGCTAGATGTCTACTCTACTATAGACTATAACGCTTACTTTCTCTTAGCTAGCACTATTCTTAATAATAGAGTAGTAATCTACTTAGTTAACTACTTCTCTCTATTATTAGACTTTAAACTAGCTAGAAGCTTTAAAATAGTTAAGATAGATATATAAGCTTTTTCTATTCTTAGCTATAGTATACGCATTCTAAAGAGCTTTATTAAGCTTATAAGTAGTAAACGTATTAATCTTACACTTACTAGTGTTATAGTTATAGAGCGCTTTTATATTAATATAGTCTTAAAAGCTTACTTTAATTAATCTAGAATTTAGTACCTAGGTCTTAATAATACTCTTTATACTAGCTTACTAGTAAGAAGTACTATAGTAGCTACTTTATAGTATAAGCTAAACCTTATATTTATAAAATATAAGCTTATTACTATTTATAATACTTTTATTATAAATATAATATCTAGAACTAGGTTTAGCTTTATCTTTTAGCTGCGTAGTAACTTAAAAGACCTTTAGTATACTTACGCTAGATACTTAAGCTCTAAAACACTTAAAGCTTTTATACGTAATACTTAAGAGATAAGAATTAAAGAGTTTACGCGTATATAGTGTAAGTTCTATACTCTAACTTACGTAAAGTAAGTTATCTCTTATTAGCTAAAGAAGTAAGCTTTTTAACTCTTCTAGAAGATTACATAAAATCTTTTTAATATACTTAAAGAGCGCTTAAAAAAAGAGTAGATTCTACTTATTAAGAATAAGTATAGTAGTAAAGTCTACTTTTACCTACTCTTCTCTAAGAAGATAGAGAAAATAATAAGAGCTTTTAAGAAGTTTTAAGCACTTATCTAGACTTATTATTATCTACTTATTATAAGAATTAGCTCTAATAATAACTTTTTAACTAATTTATAGTATAGTAACTTATACTATAAAGTATAGGTAAAAGAGTATAGTATTACGCTAGAGCCTACTTCTCTATATATCTATAAGCCTAATAAAGTAGCTAAAAGAGCTAGATAAGAAATTATTACTAAATAGATTAAGATAAAAGAGAGAGCTAATCTACCTAAGTACCTCTAGATAGAGGTAGCACTTACTACTACTTAGCTCTATAATATAAGCTTCTTATATATCTATACTCTACGCTCTTCTAATAAGAAGTTAAAGTAGTAGTTTATAGAATACTTTAGATAGTATTAGCCTAAGCTTATAAGAAGAGCTTTTACTAATCTATAACTTAATTAGAGTAGTGTATACGCCTATAAGTATTACGCCTATTTTTTAAATAAGAATAGAGTAGCTAGACGTAAGCTAAAAAGCTTTAAAATACTACTTAGAGAATATATTAGTTATTTAGTAGGCTATTAAGCTTCTAATATATACTATATATAGGTTTTATTACTAAGAGAAGTATTTACTACGCGCAACGTAATATTTAATAAACTACTCTTTTATAATAGTAGAAAGTATAAGCCTTCTAAGAAGAATACTTATATTATAGTTAATATTCTCTATAAAAATAAGTAGAAGAATATAGTAGAAGCTTATAATAAGCTTCTATTACTTTCTTAGTAAGGTAATATAGATAATAGTAAGCTACTATCTAACTAAATAAATAAGCTACTTAATAGTCTATTAGAAGCTTATCTAGAAGAGTTAGGTCTTATATAAGTAGATCTCTAGACTAGAAAGATATAGAAAGTATATATAAAGCTTACTAAACGCGCTATAGAACTACTATTACTAGAGGCTATACTAGAGCCTTCTAATATAATAAGTATTACTAAGTAGCTTAGTAATAAACGTGTTAATTCTAGTAAGTACTAGTCTATAGTAACTAGATTAATAAGCTTATTAGATACGCAGAGAGATAACTTCTAAGATAATAGACTTTTATTATCTATAGTAATAAATATCTCTTAGAATAGAGGAGTATCTAATAGCTCTTTACTTAATTAATAAAACTTATCTACTAAGCGTAAGTATATAAAGAAAGTCTATAAATCTTCTATATATAGAAGTAAGTATTACTTAAGTAGTTATAATAATTATAATAATCTTAGAGGTATAGATATCTACGTCTTACTATTTAACTCTAAGTAGCTTAATAACTTAGAGACCTACTATAGTACTTCTAAATAGTTATTAGACTACGCGCACGTAACACTATATTATATTATTACTACTATAATTATAGATAAGTCTAATAAAGGCTAAGTCTATTAAAATAACCTTTTAGTACTTCTAATACTTTAGAAGTACTTCTATAACTATTTTTATAAAGATAAGTTTAAAGTAGTAGTATATTAAGAGATTAATACGCTACTTATAGCTAATATCTAGAAGAAAGTAGAGTATATAAGTAGTAAAGAATACTTTTTACTACTTAAGTAAGTCTTTACGTATAAAGTAGATAAGAATAGCTACTTTATAAAGTATAAAGTACGCCTTATAGTGCGTAGAGATATATAAGCTAAGAATACGCTTTACTTAACTTATACTACTACGCTTACTATATAATTCTTCTACTTAGTAATAGCTATCGCTACTAAATTTAATATAGAGATCTAGTAGCTTAATATTATAGTAGCTTTCTTAAATACTAAGATTAGTAGTAATAGACTAGTATACTATAAGCTTCTAGATAGCTTTTAGAGAAAGAGCTACTACGCTAAGCTTAAAAAAGCTCTTTATAGTATACGTAAGAGCTCTTTTCTCTAGTATAATAACTTTTTAAATACTCTTTTAAAGCTTAGCCTATAAGCTAGTAAGAAGAAGCTTTATTTATACTATAACGCTACTTAATATATTTTTATACTCTTTTATATAAATAATATTCTACTTATATTTACTAAGTTATACTACCTAGAAGTAACTAAGCTACTTAGTAGAATTAAGAAGACTTATAAGATTAATAATAGAGAAGTAGTAAACTAGTTTTTAGAGGTATACGTTATACGTAATTACTTTATAAACACTATTTTACTACTTTATAATACCTACTTTAATAAAGTTATAAAGAAGTTTAGTTTTAAAAATAGTAGCTACTTTCTAGAAATATCTCTACTAGCTAGTAAGCTTCTAAAACACTAAGAAAACGCTTTAAAGTAGAAGATTAAAGCCTATTAAGAGTATATTAGCTTAGTATTATACTCTACTATTATAATACGCTCTAACGTTGCGTATATAGTTTTCTAGCTCTCTTAGTTTCTAACTAATTCTTCTCTAGCTTACCTTAAGATAGTAGAGTATCTTATTATATACTTATACTACTTATAATATAAAAGTATTACGTATAGTAGAGAAGTAAAATTAGATAAGAAGCTCTAGATCTATAAAGACATAAGCTTTGTAAATAATACTAAAATGCGCTACTTCTCTTATAAGTTTATTATAACGCTATTTAAAAGCTTAATTATATAGTAGACTACTTACTAGTTAATAGTTATAATCTTAACTACTAAGGTAAAGCTTTTTACTTTTAAAGCTATTACTAAAGAGACTATAGCCTTAAAGTACTTATTTACTAAGCTTTAGCTACTTATTACTAGCGCCTAGTAGATCTTTTATAATAATTAATAAACTATTAGACTTATAGTAGAGAGTAGTAAAAGAATCTCTACTAAGCTCTACTATATTAATATCTAGAATATATAGCTTTACTAAAAGTATAGTAAGAGCTCTTTTAAAGTACTCTATAAGCCTACTATTAATATATTAGTAGATAGACTTACTAAGTACTTACCTAAGTAGAAGTTTAAAGCTTTTAAGAAGTAGCTAAATCTAAGATAGATAGCTTATAAAAATACTAATTAAAGCTTATAAGTAAGTAATAAGTATAAGAAAGATTAGTAAGTCTAATTATATATTTATAAAGTAGTACTAGACTCTACTCTAGGCGCTCTATAACTAGATAAAAAGATTTTACCTTCTCTTTAAATACTTACTACCTCTTTATATAGTTAGCGTAAAGAAGCTTTTATTAGACTACTATATACTCTAACTACTTAGTCTTACTAGCTAAAACTAAAGATATAAATAGTAAAGATACTTATCTAGAGCTCTTAACTTTACTAGAAACTATTAAAGCTATATTATTTATCTTAGCCTTAGCCTCTATATAACTATAAGCTACTTTATACTACTTAACCTATATTAGTAGAGTACTAATTCTATAAATTTTTTTTTTATTTAGAAAGTACTTAATAGTAGCGCGTAGTCTATTCTACTTAAGTCTACTTCTAAACTTAAGAAAATAGATAAACTTAAAAGCTATTAGCTTTATAAAGGCTAGCTTATAATTAGTTAGTATATATAAATAGTAGTCTAGAAGCTTAAAAACTTATATAGAGTTATAGTAATATTTATAAAAGTATCTCTTATACTAAATATTATTCTTACCTACTTAGTTAAAGTAAAGTTTTTTACTATAACTAGTAAGCGCGCTTTAGACATACCTAATATAAAGTATTACTCTTAGTAGATATAATAGAGAGAGAGCACTAATAGAGAGCTTAGGCTACTTCTTTTTCTTCTTTTATTCTTTACGTACTACTACGCCTAAGGCTTACTTCTCTTTATTCTAAGAAGTAAAAGCCTTTCTAGTAGTAGTAGTAGTAGCGCTTTTATAGACGTAGATAGCTTAGCTAGTAGCTAAAGCTACTAAGCGCTATTAAACTTATTTTTACTACTTATTAGCTAAAGAATCTATATAAATAGCTATAGTAAGCGTTTACTAATAGGTTAGGTAGCTTATAAACTAATAGACTATTAGCTTATAGTAAAACTACTTACTAGAAGTAGTAACTAGTACTATAAGTATCTAGAGTACTTTAGAAATAATCTTATAAGCTACTAGAGCTTTATATAGTAACTAGTAAGCGCTTTAGAGTAAGATAAAAGCTTCTAGAAAGTACTTATAGTTAGTATTTTAGTAATTATTAAAGCTAAAAATATTAGTAAGTACTAGCTTTATTATTATTACGCGCGTCTAGGCGTATATAGCTCTACTTAATTATGTAATACTTATATAAGTAGTATATAGCTAAAAAGTAAGTAACTTATATATAATATAGCTTATCTAAAGAGTATATTATAATAGATATTTAAGCACCTATTAGGTTAATTATATACTTTCTCTCTTTTATACTAGTATTTTATACGCTTACCTATATATATTATACTACTTTTATCTAATTTTATAAGAGTAGTAATTATAATTATAATTACCTAAATCTATTATTTCTAGCTTAATTTTCTCTATAACTACTATAACTATTTTATTTTTAGTAAGTATATCTATTCTACTTTTATACGCTTATAGAGATAATAAAAGTAAAAGCTATAAGTATTTACTCTTTAGTAATAAGCTAGAGAGTAATTTTATCTATAACTTATATATAGAGAAGAGTAGAAAGGCTAATATATCTATAGATATAACTTTAAATATTAGAAATACTAGTACTAATAGTAATAAGTAATATCTATTTAACTATTTTATTTAGTTTTAAACTTCTTTTAAACTATTATATATAGTTATTATAGCTCTCTAGCTATAATTCTAATAGTTATAGGCTATAATAGTTCTAATATATAGATTTTAGATAGGTTAAGATTTTATCTAAAATCTAGTTATTACTACTATAATAATATAATACTATCTATTTACTAATACTATTATATATATAAGAATACTACTAAGTATAATAGATAATTATATAATTAATTACCTTTCTTTACTATAATTATACTTTCTAACTTTACCTATTAATATTATAATATTATAATACTATAATAGATAGATATCTCTTAGTAGTATATATATATATACCTTTTCTTAACTATTACTTTCTTTTTTTTTATAACTTTTTTAATTTTTTCTTTTTACTTCTATATACTATAGTTACCTTTTAGAAGTAGGTTATATCTTTTTTTTTTTTTAGTTAGCTAATCTTTTATATATTATACTTTAATAATTCTAGTAATAACTATAATTACTATACTTAGCGTAGAGTAATATAATAAGTCTATAAGCTACCTAACTCTTTTTTATAACTTTTAGTTACTACTAACTTTATATATAAAAGTACATACTTAGCTACTATTTCTATAATTAATTTCTTAAGTAAGTATATAGGTATAACTATATATATATATATAAGCTTAGTACTATTAGTTCTATACTATAAGCTAGTCTAGTAAGAGTTTCTTTATAAAAGCTAGTCTTAAGTTACTAAAGAAAAATATTTATACTACTAAAGGCTTAGTAGAAAATAGCTAGTAATAAAAATAAAAGTAAAAGTAAAGCTATAGATACTAAATAGTTAACTTTCTTTTATAGCTAAGGCTTTTCTTTATAAGAAACTTTTTTTTAAAGAAATTTACTTTTTAAGCTCTATATATCTAGTCTATCTAAGAGTTTTACTACTTTAAGTATCTAAGATTAAGTCTCTAGAAGTAATACTAGCTTTTTCTCTACTACTTCTTTTAGTTTATATCTAAAGAAAGATACTCTTATAATTATCTAGGCTCTATACACTAAAGTT